>NW_003805456.1:122862-248569 GCF_000255335.2 Galendromus occidentalis
TCCGAGTGTGAAATACATATCTGGATGGTCGCCTCGCTTTCTACTCCCTGTCAGAATAGATCATGATCATCATTGTTTTCACTCTCCTGTCGACAGATTGTTTTTCTGTGAAATTTTCTCGGCCCCGTTCCCTTGTTGCAAGAAGTTTGACATACGAAAGCTCCGTGCATTGTATGTGAGCATTCTCGAAACGGAACGAAGTGTACGGCGTGCAACCGTAAACTGGGCGAGGGCAAGTCCATGCCTACCCGGTGAGGAGCAGGCAACTTGGCCGTGGTGGTGCGGTGGAGTCGAGGCTGTTGTCGAACAGCTGGTTGAGATCGAGAGAGACGATCAGCAAACATTCCTCGGCACTTAGACTGAACTTCATCCGGGCATGAAAGTCCTGGCCTATGATGAAGCCTTCGCGGCCAGTTTGCACAAGTTGCCAGTGCTAAGCGATCCCAAGGAGCTCAAGCTTGGAGTGGTCATCGGCATCGTAAGTCTACGGAAGCGTGCCCCGAAGAGTGACATCTCAGTTAATCGTTCCGATCTCGGCTGAATTTGAATCAGGGATCCTTCGAGCTATTGAGATGCCTCGCCCCGGCTGTCGTATTGGGTAACAGGGAAATCTCACGGGCATAAGACTCGCATATTTGCTCCATCATTGGCGGCATAAATTATAAGGGAGTTCGTGGCCTCATCTTGAGGACCGACGCACGCTGTGCTCTTGTTAAGGAATTCATGATTGTGCCCTCAATGTCTCTGCGAGATGCGGGATCGCGACCTACCTCATTTTCAAGTTTACCAATGATCGATCCGTGTGCCCAATCCTGTGACAGCCACTGAGTGACAGGACGAGAATCATATTCTCCCCTTTCTCCCAGCCTGGACCGAAACAAGCAGTATTGGTGCATGTCGCTCTGACTCCCCCCCTGGAGAAACCCACGGACAAATTGGATCAATGGGTCGCTCAGCACGCAAAACAAGTTTCCCGCATGCTACCAGGCGGTGTCGATGTGCTGGGAGTTGTAGCTCTGTGCTCACCGGACGTATTCGAGAAGCAGAAATCTCTTGTCAAGCAGGTGAGTCCGTCGCAATGGTTCCAGTGCCTCACGTCTGGGAGATCTTATATGCGGTGCTTCACATTCTTCGAGATATCGAGAAGCTGGAATTTTTGAGGTTCGGATTTCCAATGTCCGCAAGCTTGTAATTACCCGGCTTTCCTCAACTCTCCGCAGGCGTTGTCATCAGTTCATAAAACGTTGGCCAAAACACATCAGCTGCAGGATTATCCTCAACGCGTGTTGCTTCACATTGACCCGAACTCTTTCAAATTGTCCTCTCGCCTGATAGATAGCTCGAACTTCAGTGGGAACGGATTCCCACAAGATGCCAAGCAGGTCAAGAATTGCACGAATTTCACGGTTCTGGAGAGTTTCCTGCCCCTGCACTTCTTGGGCCATATTTCCGACGAGGTAATGTTTTCCATTCTTGTCTCTGGAGTTGGAGCAGATAACCCCTCGGAAATCCACGGTCCTGCCATGACTCCACGATACATAAATTCGTGGTCTATGGGATTAGTTCACATGAACATATTCTCCGCGTTCCACAGGTTGTCGGTCAGAGTCTCCAAAAACAGCTCGCATCCACTCTCAAGTTCATCGAAGATGCCGTGAGCAGCGGCGACGTACTAATCGAGGGTCAAGAGATTACACCCGAGGCAACGCTGAGCTCCTTTAGCTCAGAGAACGAAGGAGAACTCCGAGTACAGTTCGCGGTCAGACAGGTGAGCGGCGAACGTTTCGCGGAGCTTCCGGGTCGCTCGCATGGCGTAACGGCAGCGAGAAGGGAGGAGAACTCTAGCGTCTAGAGTTCAGCAGCATCCTCATTGCCCTCCACAGATCAAACCGCAGCCTTGTGGGGCGATTCCTCTGACGACTTGCGGAGCCACGGTCTCGATTCGTGGCGGCTTCCAGGTGCGAGCCATCGTTCAGTCGAAAGCTACGAGCGAAGAAGCCATCAATGCCATCAAGCAAGATGCGGTCAGAAATCTTCGATCAAGGTGAACCCCCTACCCCTATCTATGCGCAAAGTTCGTAAGGCGCAACTATTTTGACTGATCGATGACTTCTTTCACGGAAAAAGCGGAGGATTCCTCCGCCTCCGATATGAATGCCGATTCCCGTTTCAGATGTGGGATGCACTGTGAAGATCTTCTAGTCATCGAAGATGAACAGAGAGATCCCTCGATGACGCATGAACTACCGAAAAGGATTTTCCTCCGGAGATCGCATTGCCCCTCAACTGTGCCCTTCTGCGACTTCGTCTTCCACGGAGACGACCCCAATGACAGTCTCCAAGCATTTCTCGAAATTCTCGGTGAGAAGTCCGTGGATTCCATAGCGAGTAGCATATCCGTCTCCACGGTTTATTCATTTTAAATCGGAAAATGAGGAACTCGAACTCTTGGAATGGGATGTAAGCTCCAGGGCTTCGCTAAGGGGGGAAGATTTCGGTCTTATTGCAGGACTTGAAGTCAAGCCAGAGTACATAGAGAGGAACAGTGAAAAGGCTCCACGAGGAGACATTCAGGACGCCAGGGATGCCGCTCAAGTAGAAGAAATGGTCGAAGATATCATCTGCGAGGGCGCGAAACAGTTACAGAAGGATCCTTCGAACATAATAAGTAGGTTTCGTCGAAACAGTGAAAAAAAACTGTAAAGTAGTCGACACCCGTCAATCTAGTCGTTTCTCAGCATTTCGGGGACTCATCCTCTCGGACTCATGAGATCATCCTGGTTCCGAGGAAGAAGAGGATACTTCTATACTCCAAGCATTTCCTCAAACCACTGGCTTTCATTCCAGAACTGGGACTCGCGTGCTCGGTCGCAGTGCTCGCGATGCTGGTCGCATACATTCTACTCGTCCGACACTAAGCTTGCCCAATTAATTTTTATGCGGAAGTTTATAAGGAGAATGGTATAAATTTGTACTTGTCGATTGTTCAGAGGAGTGTCTTCACTGGAGATAGAAGCCGGCTAATTTCTAGAAATCATCGTATGGAAATTTCCGCATACAAAGCATGGTGATACTGAGCGATGCCCGTGAGTTTCCCGGAGGTGTTCCATCTCCGAGATCAATTGATAGCATATGTTTCCAAATGAGATAGCTCGGCCGATTAAGGGAATCTGATTTCTCGGTTTGTCTGAGATCTGAATTTCACCGGCAGTCAAAATCATCGTCGTGTGACGGCTGATGGCGATCGAGCTCATCAAATGGGACTCCATCATTTATCCCTCGAACTCATGGTATGGGACTGAATTTTTCCCTCGAACTCACAAAATGGGACTCGATTTATCCCTCGATTGGGTGGAAGGAGCCATCGTATTGCACGAGTTTCACTACCCTATTTCAAGCCTGGAGCGACCTGATATCCTCCTTTGCGTAATGCGATAGGACTCGCTAGCCGACTGCATCTATTTGGATACGATCGAATTATTCGAGGATGATTCAGAAACCCCATATCGAGGAATCATCGTTCGTGGCAGAGGGCTCCAATTCTCGAACGAGCGGCAATGTCGCAGTGCAAGGAAGCACTTCCGAACCGGCAAAACTTGAAAATATCTTGATAGAACTTCCGTCACTTTGGAGAGTGCGGAGAGTTGCTTCGATCCAAGGGCCTAGAGGTCGGTTTTTTATGATGAAACCCTCCCTATCGGACGAAGCGCGTCGACCTCATCGGGACCTCGGATGTGTGATTGCTCCCGTCAGATATCTCCCGTTATAGAGATCGTGGCTCCCGGAGAAGGTAACAAACAGCCCCGAAAGTGGGTCATCTTAAACTTCGGATCAACAAGCGCCATTTTGCCAGGCTCTTCCGACTTCTTTGCTTTTGCTTGTCATACATTGTTGTCACCGTCGACGACCAGAATCGAAATAGCGCGCTTGTGCCCCAGGAACAATTCACCCGTGCTTCTAGATCGTGCTTTGAGACGCTCTCGTAGCATCCTTCGAACAATGGGAGTTCCAGGACCTCTGAGCCGCGGTGATTGGAGGAAACCTGAGTATCGCCAGAGCGTTCGTTTGAAGATTGAGGAAATTCTCCGCCAATCTCCCAATGCAACTTATAGGAACGCAGGGAAAATGGAAGCGTATTTCTACGCGAGTGCAACGAATGAGGAACAATACTTGGCCTTTGTGACTGACCTGATGGCCCAGTTCAAAGGGAACGAACCCCGTAGGAGCGCCCCCCTTTCATCGAGACTTTTCCAAACCAATCGTCCCATACGTAACCGTCGGTTGAGCATGGGTATTCTCGCGAATTTGGGTAGGGCTTCAGGTTCAGCCTCAACATCATTCGGTCAACACGACCATCTGTCGCCGGTTATATCCTGGCATCGGGTCCGTTATGGAACATCGCAACGAAGTAATCGCCCGGACGTCTTGGAAATCCACGCAGTTCCAGCTGAGCAGGCTGCTGCACCGGAGCCCGAGGCGAGGAACGACTAAGATTCCGGAGGAGCGAAAAGCGAGACTTCAGCTGGTAGTTGAAGTCTGCTTCCTCCACTGGATGACTTCCGGGATCCCAAACTGAAAATTACGCCTACCGGTGACGTCGAGGACAGAAAAGGAGTTGCGGCATCGGATCGATGAGCTGAAGCTCGAAGAGCTCCAGATCGGGTACGATCTCGCTGGATTCGGAAGCACTTCAGAGTCTCAGGATCGTTCGCTCAGGCCTCGACTGATTCACGTGGAAACCCCTTCACTTACCTAAATACATGATGTAAATACATATTCAAAACCTCTCGTGGAGAGACTATGCTCGCCTCATCTACTAGGTCGAATGCCGTTTCGGTTTTCGTAGGGTTATGGAGTGGCTGTTCGTTTGAGTACCTCGCAAGATTTCGTTTTCTGTGCAATGAGAGGAATATCGCAAAGTGTGTTTGTCGCGAAAGTGAATATTGACGGACAGAGAGATTCTGGGGAAGGGGGAGCTGTATCCTCACTGATTCGGACCCCTCGACACAGCAGTTTCAGCTCAATTCGAACGGAATAGGAGTCCTCGATGAGGAACCCAGCTCCTTACTCCGCTGGGCATGAACTTTCACCTGCGGTCGTAAAATCGATATCTTGTTGAGATCCGGATATAAATATCCCACTTCCGGAGTTTGGATGTTCTCCGTGTGGAGGGGTCATTCTGGAGCTTTATGAGTGCCGACGATGTTCAGGTGTGGGGAACGCGTGCCTACGATTCAGAAATCGGGGACCAAAGATATGGAGGATCGCTTCCGAGAACTGGGTCTCCCTGTCCTACCCCTGGAGGAGTTGAGATTCCGTGGCATTCCGGAATCGTCAGTCGGGTACAGTTGATCTGAAAGACGCTACCCAGAAAAACTTGGGATCTGTCCACGATGTGTAATTCATGAATGTCTATAAGTTCGAATGCATCTCATGACGGGCGAGAATCGGAGGAACCAGCATTCCCAGTGCTTGGAGGTCTCAAGCGGTATTCGACGAGCAAGGTATGCTCAGCACGACCAGAAGGTCATTGGTTCTCCATGTTAGAAATCTGAGGGAGCAAATTGGGGTGGTGTTTCCGACATACTGAGATGCTGTGCAAGACATTGTATAATATTTTCCAGTAAAAGTTCGAGAATAATCGTCCACTGTTTCCGGCTTAAAACTATTCAGAAGCCGTTATTGTCTCCGAGCCGAATTCCGACGCTTGTCCGAACACCCATGTGATTTATGTATTGATATATCGAATAAAGCATGTTTGTGTTCACCCGAATGTGGAGGTCTCTCTGTAGATATTCCTACCCTGAACGTGTCGCTGATCGCTCGGAGGTTCCACAGCAAGCATGAAAAACAGCAAATAATTTTTCCCTTCCGGCTCTGTGATCATCCACATGCGACAAGGGCCCATGGATGCATACTCATGCGTCATGCGTATTCAAGCATCGTACGGTACGATGTATCGATTGATCTCTAGTCAGCATGGTGACGTGGCATCCGAAGGGCTTCCGCATTCCAGAATGAGATTCTTTCACGATTCTCACACGACAGTGAAGCAGTAGCGGATCTTCACTCGTCTTCCTCTTCGCTTACCTCTGCGAGGCGGGATTCTCTTATTTTCTATGATGGAGGATGCGGAGATTCAGCGAGCGGGGGCCCTTGTCCAGCCATGTCCCTTGATTCCCTTCCGCCATTCGGATCGAGGGGACTCTCCCTCCCGCATATCCCCTGTGACATTTCAAATACAGGAACAATCTCATATGATCGTCGGGTTCCTCGTCCTGTGTGTCCGAACGAATCGAGCACATCTTCCGACCCGTGGGACGCGAGCCATCCGCCGGGAATTCATCCCCGCTCCTTTCTATGCATTGGGGGGGGAGCTGCAACTCATATGGCACTCGCAAAGTAACTCGGGCTAGCCTAGCATATCCCAAAGGCGTCGCTCCTCTCCGATACCATCGGGATCAAAAGAGATCCAAATCTCCTTTCTAGATCAGAGCTGATCGCCAGATCTGAGCAGGACCTGCAGAAGATGAAGGTCGACAAACTGCCCCGGGGCGCCTCTTGACCGCCTCGTGGTCGGGATCGAAGCTCCCCGGCGAAATTGCGATGTGAACGAGTTTTCCAAGACCTTCCAGATTCAGAAATGCTCATCGTTCGCCGACTCCTTTCCTATACGACGGAGGATCAGCGGCTCCACCGGGGATTCTCAAGCAGGAGCCGCCTAATTAGCACCGATCTATAACAATATGATTTCTGAAGGGCTATGTGGGGAACCTCCGAAAAGAGGATGATTACTCCCTTGTTCCTGGACAGATGGAATGTGCAATGACGGGAGACTGCTCCCTTCGGGCGGGAACTATGCGACAATCCCTCAGAATTTCGGGAAATTGAATAAGAGGTTTTTTCCCGTACTGCCATACCTCTATCGACGTTCTCGTTCCGCGGGAGGTCCATATATTGGCCGTCGCGAACGTGAAATCTCGTCGCGCGCTCATGGTGCAACGCGACGTCGATTTCACGAATATCGAGTGCCGTGATTAAGGATACCCGGAGTCTGTTAAGAGGAAGCTGCAGTGCTCAGTCCACGGTTTTTCCGGGTGGAGGCCGGGAACTCGATGATCTTTTTCCTTCCTCGCCTCGAAATCGGAGGATTGGTGGAACCTCGTGCGGCCGGCCAAGTTTTGTGACATCATGGCTGCGATATCGTCCTCTGTTTCGTTTAGGGTTGAATCGGTTGACTCTCCGAGCTCGATACTTACTTGGGGGAAATCTGAGAATCTGATGAGCATGGGTCGCCGACCCGCTGAAGTCTAGAATGTGTTTTCAACAAATATAACGGGGAAATAAGCGAGGAGCATTCGGAGCTTGATGGAGGCACAACGATCGTCGAGCCTGCTAGACAGGAATGCGGCTGCGTCCGTGCCAGGAGCGAATCGACTCGACTCCATGGGCGGGTTCGACCTCTATAGAGTCGAGCATTTGAACACTTCTCGGGGTCAGCTCTCAACCTTCTCAGCAGATTCACGTGGCAATCACGGGTAGCTGTCGCGGAGCTGTCGCTGGGGCACCGAAGAACGATGTAAGAGGCTTACCTGGTCCATCGTCTCAGACGTAACAAGCTCACTCTTTCAGCGAGGTTTTCACTGCTTGTGATCCCCATCATTTATTCAGACGACGTGGCTGCATAAGTCATCCCGTGGAAAGTGATGGCGCCTCGACAATAGCTCTAGAAGAAGGACGGCAGAACATCTTCCGCTAACAAACCTCCTCCCGAATTCGTACCTCTCCTGTCGGAGTCGTTGGTACATACGAGAGTGCAAGAGTGGAGCTCGCGCAAATCCCCATCGCGGCGCGTTTCGCATGCATGGGAGCCGTCGTCGGGGCTACAGATTCATACAATCAGGAGACCTCGCTTTCGTACCTCCGGCCCATTCCCACGCTGAGCCGCCAGCTTCCTGCGTAAGCAAACGCACGATTCGCAATCCGCAGGTCGTCCGCTCCACTACGAGGCAGAAGATGGGGATGTGCCGCGAGGACTCCGAACGACACGCAGACTTCTGCAGGGAGAATCACGTCCTAAAACGGAATCCTGGCTGAATGCTTGCCTTGGGGGAGAGGAGTTTCCGAAAGTCGTTCGGCTGCCTCGAATCAACGGCGAAGACTCGAGATCGACGATGTGAATTCCGTATCCAGGCGCATCGAGGAGCGGGACGGATCGGGTCTGCGTCAGCATGATCCAATCAAGGATTCATGGAGTTGGGACCGCGACGGCAGTGTGACCGAGTCGAAGATTTTCAATCGAATCTCGGGAGGAGACATCGTTGGTGAGTAGGTCGTTCACCATCCTGCTCATAAACACCCTTTTAGTGGAATTGAAACCGGTAGGTTTATATATACCTACATATAGAGATGTCGAACTCCTGTTTTCCAATGGGGCCAAACGTGCGCCTGGGTTTATATGCGATGCAACAAAAACTCAACTTCCGACCAGGAACGAGACTCCGAGAGGGGGAGGGTCACTGCCGAGCTCATCGCAGTGAGATAAGCTGAAGACATGCAATGGCAGACCTTCTCTCAATTCGAGCACGGAGCCTTCCAATGAGCCGCAAGCTTTCAGAGGTTCGGGGCCATGAAAGTATCGATGATTGGCCCGATATTTCACCACCTCGCCCCCACTCGAGCCCACAATCCGAGCTCCTCCGAGCCCGCGGTTCTCATCTGATGGGGCGGCTTCATTAGCTCGAGAACTTTCAGCGGGGAGAGGCAGAACATAAATGCGCGGATGACCTCGGTTCTTCAATATGAGCATGGGGCGCGGCGTAAACGAGTATTCCCCGAAACGGACAATTCTCCCGTCGACGAAACGCGCGGGATCCTGCCCGAGCTTGAGCCCTTGAGACCAATTGTTTTTTTTTCCTTTCAACCTTCGCCTCTGCGAATTCTCAAGGGCTGTCCCGACTCTACAAGTCCCTCGAGTCAGTCCGCGATCGATTCGGATGTTCTGCGAATCTTCACCGTTCTGCGGGCTTGAGAGCGCGAATCGACGTAACACGATTCGCAGAGAGACGTTCTTACGGCAGCAGTGATGATGGCAGCAACATCCACGCTGTCTCTTTCTCAGACGAGCTTCCCTCACCGAAAGGCCCTCTCCGCCATTCTCGGCGGCATGGATTCCTCACAGTCGGTCGTAGCGTAAAAGGGCCCCAGAAGTGAAGTGTTCCGTGGCTCTACGCGTCGACCGGCTAAGGTGGTGCTCCCGGTGGCGGCGATGGGCTGATCTGGCCGAGTGTTGTTAGCTAGCGAGAGAATTAAGCTGTTTAGGAGAAATCTGAATAAATCAAGTGAAACTGCCAGATGTTCCTCTGAGCGGACTGTTGCATGTACAGTTTGGCGCGATCGGATTAGACTAGTCGTCGCTGTTGACTATCGTTATCGTTTTACGACACTTTGAAACAACATCATGGAATAACTCGCTGTCGCCGGACAGGTGGGTTTCTTTCAACACTAACGGTGAACTCTCCGAAACGAAAAACTTCTGCTCCTTCCAGCGAATCCGGACTTACCGAAAAGAATGCATGGAAAATAACTTGCTTCTCTTGATGCGGTCTCTCTGAGCTAATGCGGGAACAGAGGTGTAGACGGCATGTCAAGCTGGTGGTCAGACATGGGAGTAGTCAGCAATCCAGATCCATTCTGATGTCATTTTGCTTCGAGATCCTAAGCTCGCTCGAATTAGATTGTCTTTTATAAGGCCAGAAACTAATAGGAACTAAGACACGGTCATTCCGCGTGACCGACGGCAACGTTCTGATTTCCGACTGGACGGATCGTATTTTCCGCTGACTCTGCTTTGTGTCGTACTATCTGCGATGACAACTCTATAACTTTACTCCTTTGGCCTTCAATCACTCTCCATTCGTTCTTGATGCCGCGAACATTCTCTGTAGAGAGAACTCGGTATGGACACGTTCTCGATGGCAAGAGTGTCTCCCTCGTGGCCTTCGCGCTTGCGTCGAAAATGACAAAGAAATTATAATGTAAGCGGGCGTCCACCTTCCGCGCTGTCGAACGCCATATCGACAACCGCCACCGCACTGCGGCATGGAATCAGCAAACCTGTTGATAGTAGCTCGGTAGATGTACCTCAGTCTACTGCGCGCGATTGGGCGTTTGTTCGGTATCGAACAAGAAATCAATTGAGCTGACACAAAGTGGCACCAGGACCCTTTGTGGGAGGACTTTCGAGTATTTTCGGTGCTGTTTCGATTACTTGGTCCATCGGTAGTCTCCAACTAAGACCGCGCAAGGACGGTGACGAAATGCTTATCCTCATCGATCGAAGACTGATTGAAGATATGGGAAATGAAAAGCACCTGACGTCCCCTCCCTAGATCAAGCTCGGATTTCTATCTCGAGTCGGACGTTTCGGGAAACCCCGCTGCATTTATCAAAGGTAGCGTCGCGCGACGCCCGGAGCTCAGAGAGCCCATGACTAATTTCGGGTCTGACTTCCGTGAGAATGCTCGGCTTCCCCTCGCTCGGATAATAGTCTACAAGTGGTTGCTGCCGGAAAGCATGAGCTCTCGCCGAAGATGGACGAAAAATCCGAGAGCTGAGTTCGCAGCTTGAACGGTTTCGGCACCGATTGCGATTCCGACCATGGAAGTCAATCTCTAAACTAAGCTCTATTTCTTGAGATGATCGTTCTTTTCCGATTCACGTTCCCCAAGCTCGTGGTCGGAAGCGATCGATATTTTCGCATAACTGCTGAATGTTCGATGCTAATCCCGAAACGGACGATCAATGATCCCACGGTGTCTTACTCGGCGCTTGTGCCTCCGACGGATCTACCGCTCTAGCGAAAGCACAGAATATTGCGGACACGTCTTCGCCCGAGCCAGAGAGATGCTCGGCTCGTTCGATGCCGATGACCACATCGCTGGCGCTGGCGGTACGTAAAGGCAAAGTGGAGTAGACAGCGCCCAGCCGTAAGGTTCCAAAGGCAGAGTTTCGAGCGGCCGGCTGCTGTGACGACACTGTGGTTCCGAAGTGGTTGAGTCAAAGAGAGGAAGACAGTCATTCGGATTCTGCGAGCTCGACATAGTCAGTCGAGCAGATCTCTGGCTCGGTCATTGCACGTCCACAGGTGGTTCGAAATATTTAGAATAACTCGGTATCGGGGAGCAGGGTCGGCGCTCGTACCCGAGTCATGGGGAATAATTCTCTGAGCCGGCTACTGAAAACGTATCGAAGATCGCAGAAAATACCGAGTTTCGCTCACGATCGGTGTTCTCGACTCCGATTCCGATCTCGACGCGATATTCGATGGAAAAAAATCTGCGCGATGTTCCTGCGTCGCGGGAATGAGCGTCCTCCTATGGCCGATGCTACCGCCAGCTGTTGAGCTTGAAACTGATGTTGAATGTGGATCCACCCGGAAGCCTACCGGACTGCGCTGAGTCCACAGAAAATTGACGCTCTGGAAAGATGATTACGCTGATAGATTCGGGTTAACAAGGGATGTGAAGTCGGCATCGTTGATGAGACTTCGATTCGAACGCAAAGGAGCTCTTTCGGCTGAGCGAATTCCCACGGTTCGAGTGGTTCTGCATTCATTCATATGTGGCCGCTACGTGTTTAATGAAATGAAGGCTCCCTTCGGAGCGAGAGATCGACCCACGTGGCCCACTCCAGCTACCTCAAGTTGCACTTCCCACTGTTTAGCCGACTGTCTTCAGGTCTGCGTTGCACGTGTACGACTTTCGATGCAAGCAGCTGCTTATTAATAATCCACGCACGCCGACTTTCAGGACTCTGTGTTTCTTCTAAACACAGGAGTCTCGTTTCCTCTGAACAAGACTCCACTCATTGACGATTGGAACTCGTATTCGGCGTAACGACGCTCGTGAATAATTCCCATAACAAACATTGATTGTCATTGCGGCACCAGCGTCTGATCCCCGGATGCGACGTTGTTCGCATCAATTATTCAGGGTATATCAATCGACATTCCTGGAGTTCCAAATCGACTCTCCTCGCCCATAATGATTAAGTCTAAACTCGCTCACCCGAAGTGCAGGACGAGAGCTCTAATGAGGGAATGACGATCATATTGTTCCGTTCGGTAGCCGAGCCTTCCGAGTTAATCCGATGCTATGGCGGAAGTGCCACCGTTGGCTGGGGTTTGCATTAGAAATCGGAATCATCATCACGGCAATGCAAAAATGCGTCGAATATTCGGGGATTGAAGGTTCCTCTAAATAACTCGGCTTGGTACATCTGATTCGAATGAGCATAAATATTCTTGTTCGAGCCGCGCATCGTTTCTGGATCCGCAATTTCTGGATGAACTTAGCAGCGGCATTCCGGCTGCCTTGAGGTGAGGTCACAGCGGCATCGCGCATCGTCCTGTTTCGCGACTGGGATTCTGACGATTTCTGCGGCCATGTTTTTTTTTTCGAAGGCTCCGGTCTCATCTCAGCACCCATGCGAGCCAATTAATGGTCGAAAAACAAGAATTCGTATGTTCCGAGGTATGAGGGGATCCTCGCGCTCGCTTCTGCTCTATCGAGCCTTCCAAGCTTCGTTTCGGGATACGAAGGCTGTTCGGTATCATCCGCGATTTAGACAGACCCACCTGAGACGACAGTCGTCCGATCTAAGCAAAGAAAGTCTTCCTTTCCATGTTCATGGAGACCACTCTCCTATACGGGATGAGCCACGATCTCAACTCCCTCTTCCCAAGCTGAGGCTACTTCTGAGCTTCGAAATACTTGAGTCCAGTCCAGCAGACGATTCCCCGATGCGAGGGGGAGTCGAGCCGCTTGCGCGTCCGACACCTCTTGCCTGAACCTGCCTTCCGCGGGTTGAACTCCACCGCCTTCCTTTAATTACCCAACGTGAGCGGTAGGCAGCGTGGTTCGATACCTGCTGCCGACGGAAATCTCACTGGGATGAGATCGCCTTAAGGAAGAGCAGTATCCCGCCGATGATACACCTGGGACCATTTGCTTCCAGGTTCCGATTTTGGGAGCGGAACTGATTCCCCGGAGAGACCCTTTTCGGTGAAAATCGGCCGATGGGTTCGGCCCCTCAAGTGAACACCTATCATCACCTACAGATCATGTGCGGAGAATTCTCGGAAGGAGTTGGCTATCTAGATTGGCCGACTCGTTCGAATCTAGAATTCAGCATCCACTGATATTGGCTCTTCGCAGACCGACAGAGGAGGCGATGAAGTGATTAAAGAGCCTCCGAACGATCTATCAGGTCCATTTCGCTCCGATCCTCCTGGTGATCTAAAAATCTGGACGGGAAGAAGGCCCCATTAGGTCTCAGCTTGGCGAATTGCACACCTCGTCTAGAAGATAAAAAAGGTGGTCCGCAGTTTTTATGAGTTATTCCGAGCACCAGCTATGTTCTCGAAGCTTCCAGAGATATTGAGCTAGGTGGACCGATCCGACACAATGGAGCTCTCTCCCGCATGTTCCTGCAGACCTTTGTTCAAACATTCTCACATCATCGTACACAGCGGATCGGACTGCTGCTCGAGTTCCCCTGGAAGTGAAGCAGGACGTCCGCGGCGAAGAATTGTGCAGGTGCTGGCAACCGGGAAATTGCTGACCTGCAGATACAACCGAGGAATGCAAATTGGTCGGTGGACGAGACTTACGGTACGTCGCGTCGGTCAGAAAAATGCGGACGCGAATGTATTGCCGATAATAATGAATGACTATGATCCTTCCGCGGGTAATTCCCCGTTCAGCCGAACTCCGCGATTTTCTCCCGGACTCTAGGCGCATCGCAGAACTCCGTGCGAGCTGTCAAGCCTTCCCGAAGTCGCCAGAGCCGGATGCGTTATTTATATCGGGGGGAGCCTTCAGTCAGTCTCGTCCGTGATTTTTTTCTCTCCCTTGCACTCGGGAGGAGGAACGTTTCCGGAGGGGTCGCGCGCCGGCGCCCGTACGTATCGAGGTCTCTCCCGAAATGCTTGCATGGGTTCGCCGAGAGACGCCGACTGGCTCGATCCGTGTAGTAAAAGTGGAGTCTCGGAACAATGGTCGGTGACAGCCTAAAAAGCAGAACCTCCGGTACCGTAGCAATGGACGTCATTACTTCCCCACCGATTGTCGAGATGGGTACCCACCTGAGGCAGTGATTCGGGACTTGCTCCTTCTCAGAGTGAATAGGTTCTGCGCGGCGGCGGCCTGCGACATGTCAAAGATGGTCGTATCGAAGCTTCGCTGTGATGGATTGGCCGCTTGGTCCCGGAACAAGCTCGGTCCGGCCGAGTTCGGGCCCGTTCAGAGGAGACGTTTCGCAAGACTTCCTCCGCCTTTTTGCAGTCGATGCTCGACTCTTCCAATGCCCAGTCTCTTTCACAATATTTCTTGTTATTTCTCATTGAGGAACGCCCCACCAAGGACATCGATCGCGTTCGTCACACTACATATAAACGAGCCCACATAGTACATATTTATTTTTGGGTATCTCAGCCTGCGGGGCGGGAGCGAGGGTTTGCTCAGGACAAGGTGGATATGCATGGCTGACTCCGAGGGACATCGGCATTGCTCACTCTTAGGATGGGCTTGATTATTATATTTGATCAAGACTCGTGTACAGTAGAGCATGCTGTGTTCCGGGACCTGCTATGTCGAGTGGAGATGTTTGTTAGCATCGGCCCAATTAGAAGAACTCGAGTATGTACTCGAGGAAGAATGTGCCAGTTTGCCGCGTTCTCCTCGCATTCACGTATTCTCGCAACACGATCGAAATGGGTTGGCGAATCAGAACAAATCCTTGAGGTATACTCAGGTCTTCGTCTGTCAATATAGGAGCATAGAATTTTGAGTTGCGTTCGGAAGGCACCCGGCATCCCCTCTCGGAAGCACTTACGTCTATCAACTGTGCGGTCGAGGCCACGGAAAGAAATAATGTTCCGCAACACGTCCAAGCAACCAATCTTCTCGATGAGCGCGTCCCTCGAATAGAACTCCAGACGCGCTCGGAAGTGGACCTTGCAGACCTCAAACAAGATCAGAATGGAGAAATCGATTTCCCTGGGCGTTTTCGATTTCATAAAATTCGATCAGGCCTGAAAGTAGGCTCTCAGGGCAGCGATCCCTCGGGACTGAAAGTCGGGTGTGCTGATTCAACTAAGGAAAATATTTGGTTTCTTCGCTGCGGTCGATGAATCAAGGAGTGACATCAGAGCCGAGTCGGAGCTTCTGACCAATTGCAAATCCCCGAGTTCCCCGCGGCCGAGAATGGCAAGTGACCCCATAAACGAGAGCCCTCTGCCCGAGAACTAGGTTTTTGACGCGGACCACGATCACGCTACGTGTACGATCACGAGCGGCTTCGAGGGATAAGTACCCCTATCGGTCCTCTACTCTAATCCAAGTCACGACGTCATGTCACCTCGGCTCCGAATCCCGAGGCAACCGAAGAGTCCAGGCAGTCGACAATTCGAGCTTAGTACCATTTCGGCCAGTGAGTCACCCTTGTACTGTTTACTTTGCGACACGCCGTCGTGTTATTAGTGGAGTCTCCGCCGCCCCCATGGCGGAGCTATGCGTCAATCCTCCGACCGCATCTCCACCCGTTCGAAACCTGCTCTACACATCAGTGCGAACGTTCCACGACGACGTGATTCGCGGCCTCGAGGTTATTCCCATGAATGTTCCGAGTAGAGATATCAATTTCTCTTCGCTAGAGCCAATCAGACAAATGATAATGGATAGCTGACTCGATCGGCCAACGGATCGCGCTCCGATCCGAATGATCCATCTCGAGCTGTGTCGTTCCCTTGACGTTTGACCCGTAGATCGCATTCCGTATTCCGCCCTCGAGATGGAATCGCAAAGCGATTGTCGACATTTCCATTCTTTTGTGTGTTTTCGCGGGTCTGATCTCCATAGGAGAGCGCACCGGAGGAATCATCGAGAATCGACTCGCGAAGTCAACAGATGAGGATAAATACTCAGCGATCCCTCTAAGTCGCGCATACCCTTCCACGAACTTTCACGGTATCCCCAAGTAAGCTCATCATCATGCGCGGCAGACCATTCAAGCCGGAATCCGGGAGACGGAACTGTGACGTTGAATCCGTACGAGCAGTATACGCGCGTAGAACATGGAAATAAGGATACATCGCTTCGTCCTGCGATTCCACTCCCTACTCCGGAAACAAATCCTCCTCTCTTCGTTGAATATCCTCCCTGGATGCGGGACGCTCCCCTCCGTGTAGAAAAATCACGCTCGTCTCCTTGCATGGCGAAGTGCTCTCGTTCATGAGGATTGATGGGGCAGACTGGTGCGGACGAGCTGGTATCGATCCCCTACTTCTTACAGTCTCTCGAGCTCGGTATGGGAACCAGACTCCGCCAGGGACGCCGCTGGGAGGCAGCGGTCGGATGGGGTCGGAAGACGAGGCTTGAAGTTCGTCCGCAACGGTTTTGCTCTCACTTGCGCCCGGGGGGGGGGGCTTCAGCTCGTGACCTGTAGGAGTGAGAGCGTAATGACCCGAGGAGAGGGAGAAGCGAAGAAGAGCTCCGAATTTTTCCTTCCAGCCACGAGTCATTAAGGCGAGCAGGGAGCGAGCCCAAGTCTGTTGTACAAGTCCATAAAAAGTTGGTCGCATCCTCCAGCGTGCCTGATGATAGGGGTCGCAATGCAAAAGAATGGCGGGAGCAGCATCAACAACGAAAACGACCACCAGTCATGCCTCTAGTCGGATCACTCACTGTCGCACAAGTGACCCCCGCCGCGCAACAAACCGCGGGCTCCGGGATTTCCCCATGAATATTTCACCGGGTTACGGTGCCGTGAGGATTCTATTGGGGCTTCGGTTTATTTCGGCGTCGTGGTTACGACAGCTTGTATATCTCCGCACCATCTGTCCTCTCTTGCCTCGCGCTGTTAATCCTACGGAGCAAGCAGGGGGCTGACGCGGATTTTTTGCTGTTAATCCGCTACCCTCGTCCTGGGATTCCAGAAGTCGAGTCGGCTCCTCCGCTCTGTCGTTCTCGGGAAACTGAATCACCATACGACGAGTCCATGGGCTCGTCTGGCCTCGGTGAGGCCAGGTACGCGTCCCGTGCCTAGTACACTCCGAACCGAATTTGCAATCATGATAACGCGGTAAAGGGAAGCTGCAGAGAATGAGAGCAATTTTTCCACCGCTCGTTCTCTCCCCAAGCTGCACTCTGGGAAATTAAATCTGCATTCCTCACTCGCAACCATCTAGTCGTTCCAGACCCGGGGAACATCTTCGTGATCGACTGGCAAAAGTCGTTAAAAACAAGAGCTCGCTCGGGCCGATCTCTCCCCAGCGTTCTGGACAGCTCTCAAACGCGTTTGGCTCCAGTCCAATGCGAGGGTGTAAGGCGAGCGGGTAGGCAGGAAACTGTGGATGCGCAATACCCTCCGCTGACTGGAAGGAGTTTTTCCCAATCGTGTTCCCCCGCTTCCTCGAATCAATTCGAAATATACTGTCGATAGGGACTCGGAGAAGCGGTACCTTCATCGGGATAACGTCACGCGACTGCGCAACAGACTCAGAATGTCCCGGTCGATGAAAACCTCGATGATAATCGTCTTCTCGACAGCACGTCTGTAGGTCCGGCGGAGCGTCTCTTGCAAAACTCGAGTCTGTCGGGGGCTCTGGCTGGGCTTGGGGCGATGCGCGACTGAAAAGGCAGAGCAATCTTGCTCTCGGATCTCGGAGCACGTTTCTGCGTATGCAAGGGACTGTTCCGCGCTGATTCGATTTGAGTTCTTATCAGAAGTTTGCTCGTCCTCTGGGTGGTCTCGATTAGGGCTGGTACATTTTCCTCCGAATCAGCCGGAAAACTCGCAAGGGTGTCTCGCTTGCCTCCGGAGGTAGACTCTGGCTGAAACCCGGAGGCATTCGTCTGCGTGCAGGCCTTGAGGTAGCCTCCCGTGGAGCCGTTCATTGAATTCGAGAAGGAGTCTGTCTCTCGAGAGAGTTTTAGACGATCGACCTAGCTTTCCTCCTAGCTGGGAGACAAGAGGAATATATAATCTCTCCAGCGAAACGAGGTAGAGTCGTAACCCTAGCCGTAGTTTGAAATCGAGTTCCACGTCCCCCCCTCTCGCCTCGCTATGTATCCCTCGCATCGAGCTTGATTCGGAACTGAGCAGTAATCGCTTCTTGCATCCGTCGTCTATCGAAACGGTTGCCCCGTTTTCTTCAATAATTCCGTGCTTTTGTCAGCGGTTCAACAAAGACGGTGGGCGCGCAAAAGCGAGATCGGGTAATATCGGGTTTGGGGTGCCAGTGCCCACGGACCTCCTTCCGAACATTGTCTTCTGCAACGCGGGTGATTCAGCTGAATGATTGAGGAGCCCTCCAACGATGGGTGACAATTGCTTCTCGAAAACTCTGTTGATGGAATGTCGTCGACGGAAGACGTATCGATTCGTATACGAGCCACTCGTTCAGGGAATCCAGCGACTCGTGCTTTACGCAATTCGTGAGGAAGTGAGCCCCCGAGAATCGAAGCTCGAGTGCTCTGGATATCCGGTCATCGTCATTTTGTTTCAATCATTGCTCCGGCAATCATCTGGAGCACGAGGAGCGCTCGGAATGAGCTACCTGCAGGACATTCTCTGCGTGGCGAAATTCCCGGATCGGGCTCAAGTCAGGTCGATCCTTTCCGCGGATAACCGGATCAGCTATCCGCGACCGGATACCCTCTCATTGAGGTCGATAAGGAACAAGATCTGTCTCGAATGGATTGGGCGGTCGCCGAGTGGGAGTAGGTACGCGGCGAGAACCCTTGCAGCCCTCCGGCTGCTCACACTGCTTCAGGACAAACTTCCATCCTATTTGTTTCCCTCGACAGCTCCGAACTCTTGATGACTATGCGAGAACATCCATTTAGGATAATGCCCGCGCCCCCATGAAACGTTCGAACGAGAGCCAAGGAGACGCTTTCCCTTTCGACACGGATAGAGCACACAAGGGTTTCCCGCAAGAGAAGAATTGGAGGTAGTCCAAACACTGTCTTTGCGCGATCTCTTTTGAACACTTGCATCTGATTGATGCCTCCCGCGAGCTCGGCCCCCTCATCTCCACAACGCCCAATTTATCAACAGCGGGCTGCGGAGAAACCTCCTCGACTGGGGACAGCTCGGAGTGAGCCGAGGTCGATTCCAGGATAGAATTGGCCCAGAGTCGTTCAATTCGTCTCAATTCCGCTCAAGGCATACTGACTGAGCTCCTGGTCCGCGGCCACGGGGAACCTTGCGTGCTGCTCCTGATGTGTGAAATGGGACTCTCCTCAGACCGTGTCTCGGTGCGGATCTGATCATTCAATGAGTCGATTCGCGAGTCCGGATCATGAGTATCATCAGGTTGGGTTTGCGTTTCTCAAAGGAGTCTCTGGGTCGGCGTAACCTGCGGAAAAAATATTTTCTGCCGGTCTCATCTGGGAAGCGCAGCCTGACCAATATCTAGAGCGCGCCTCATCCACGCGACGTTTCAAGGGCGTCTTCTGCGAAAAAAAATACGAACGTCAAATCCGTAAGAGTCGGGACCAGTCGGCTTCGTCATTTTCTTTAGGCGGCCAAGAGAGATCCTGGCATCAATAGGGCTCCCGAGGCTTCGAAGACTAATGATTCGTTCACTGTTACCCAGCAAGTTCGAATTCAATGGGTCTCGTCGCACCCGGCCGGACTCATTTTTCGAACGTTCCGCCGCGTAGTCGGAGAAGCGGGGCGGTGGTGAGCTGGAGTGTATCTTACTCACGTATTTAGAGAATCCGACGATGAAGCAGGTCGTGTGTTCCTACGCGGAGCGACAGAACCGCAAGCCCTCTCCCCCATCTTGCGTCCTGGAATTTATGGCACTGAGTCCGGGAGACACTTCGGTCTGGAATCTATTCTCGGCTCCCACTGAGTTTCCGGGAAATAACTCACGC
The DNA here is from genome assembly GCF_000255335.2 of Galendromus occidentalis. Taxonomy (NCBI): domain Eukaryota; kingdom Metazoa; phylum Arthropoda; class Arachnida; order Mesostigmata; family Phytoseiidae; genus Galendromus; species Galendromus occidentalis. The sequence continues at coordinate 142,809 of NW_003805456.1, forward strand.
CGATCCAGGTATAGACGCTCGGAGTTGCACCGGGACCGCTCCGTGACACAGTCGCCTCGGAATAAACTAGCACTGGCTCCAAAGCTTTCCCGAGCCGCGGACCCCAACGGACCCGTTTACGGTGTCGTTGCAGTTTATCCGAGAGCTCAATACACCCGCTCGTCGGATCCTCTGGGGATCTGGGAATTCTCGGCCTTTTATCGGTCTGGGAAAAAGTTCGCCAGTTTGGGGCTCCCATGGAGTCGCCATCTTATCTCATCCCCCCCCCCGTCTCGAGATGTTTGTGTTTTTCTTTCATTGCCGGCAAGTCGAGTGCTCATTCACTAAATAGAATGGAGTAATACAATGGGAGCGAGGCGACGAAACTCGGACACTTGTCACGCACACAGATGCTCCCGGGACTCGGGGAACATTCAACGTCGGCACGAATCGGGCAGATAAGAACGATGAATCTCCTGTCTTCGTGGAAGAATCCGAAAACTGGGGATCGCAGTGCCTTGACACGAAATTCATGGTGCGTGACGGCCGGACCCAGAGACGAGAACCAGAAGAAATCGCCATCATATTCCGTCTCTCTGAGGACATCAGCCGATTCGCGGCAAACAAAAGCTCCGAAAGTCGTTCACACCGTAATTTGGAGCCAGCTGAATGTGCCTTATCCTTTGTGAGCACGCCAAGATTCCGAATGCAGATGTACGCGCGTTGTTTTCGCTTCCTCAAGCGATCGCGAAATCTGACTTGATGGCTCTTGAGCGGAGCTCCCTGAACGCAAGGCCATAGTCAAGAGGCTAAACGGAGCTTTCAGCTCCGCACACAGACTCTGTGTATCTTTCCTCTGGATTGCGGAAAACCTTTTCCTTGCAATAATGGGATATGCTCTACGACGGACGGTCGTAGGGTCAGCGCACCGTGAGACCTTCAGGGTTTCGGAGAGGGTCTTCCGAGAGTTCCCTTTGGGTTTCCCGATAGGCACGAGAGGGTTACCGTTAGGAGAGAAGATCATCCCGGTTGCCGGCGGGATTCACAGCTCTTTTTCCTGATCTTAGGGGTTGAAGACTGTTGAACGCATTCTGGTACCGATGACACATCGGCGGCAACTGCTCGACGGGGTCGCAAATCGCAAGGTCCGGCCTGAAAACTATTTTCAATGACTGAAGTATCATACATATGCTGGGATTCTTCCCCAGCCGTCCTCCCCCGTGAAAAGTCCCCGAAATTCCCCAAACAGACTGCCATGAGGCAATCAGACGAAAAGCAAAGAATCCTTTTGTGCAGCTCGAATCACGCATAAGTAAATACATGTATCGAAGCATCCAGGGTCTCATTCGCGCGAGCTTACAAGCGTCTATTCGAGTGCAACCATTCGGATCAAACGGAAAACGGCTCATTCTTCTCACACTGAATAGGAAACCAATGCCTGCGAAAGCCCGATGCGGAACTCAAAGACGTCCGGGTGAGTCGGGGAATCAGCGTCACCTGCGAGCGGTTCAGTACGAACAGCGATAGTCGATAAGTCGCGGTACAATGAAACCATAATTCCCGATCTCCTCAAGCTCCATGGATATTATTTGTGCATGAGCTCATTGTTCGAGAATACTTGGCTCGGAATTCACCATACAGGAACCCGCCGATCGCGAAGGTTTGAAGGCTTACTCCGCTTCAACTCAATCCATATTTAATGTAACGAGGAACTTTGCCTCGAATTACCTGATGAGTTATGCGAGGGCTTCGATCGGGGAAAAATCAACCTAGACAGCTCGGGCGTGGAGCGGAAGTGGAGGAATCTCATCCACTCATCGAGCAGTTCAATGCCGGAATGCCTGCCGGGTACACGTAGACCGAAAACTCGTAAAACGGATAAAACAGGGTTATGCCCGTCAACTCTTTTTATGGACGGCTCCTCTGTCACACTTGGTCAGGAAAGCGCAAACTGATGGCCTGGGCGGCAAATGGAGCGATTCGCGCATGAAGCGCCAGCGATCGTTAGATATGTGGCTCTCACTCAGAGATGGATTCTCGCCGGGCTGCCTCGACTTGAGCTCCCCAGCTCAGCGGATCGCAGCTATGTACGATCTGTGACTCGTTTGATGTCCAAGGACCCAATCCGTGGACACGAATCATATCGAGCATCCTTGACGTGAATTACCCTCATGAAGACTCGTACAAACTGATTATACGATTATTGTTCCCCTCGAGACTCAATTCCATTCCTCGGAGCCTCAAGGAGCGCAGAGAGCGCAAAGAGCTACGACCCGACGTCGATCCAGCCATGATGCCGTATTTTTGCGGGAGGAAACGTCGGTCTGGATGCCGCTGAGTGTGTATCATCATGCACAAGACTTCAAAATTTCTGACACACATGCTTCCGCTTTAGAGGCTGCTTCGCTACCCGCCATTGTCGAGTTTTTGACCTCAATCGGTTCCAGTTCTGCGCAAAAGCCGGCCTCCCTCTGCCAGATGATCCTTCTCCGCGGTATCGGGCTCCGGGAACCAGGGACGCAAAGCAGGCCCGCGAGAGCTCATCGTTGATGATCATCTCGACTGATAGGCGCGTCTCCGTGTTCGCGGTTCTGCCCACGCTGGCCGAACCTCATGATTAGTAATTAGATCTTTTGACTCCGTGGGGATCGAGTTAGATGTCGGTCTCCTATCCGTCTCTCTTTCTATTCCTGTAACGCCTCGAGGTGTTTCGCTTTACGGTGCTGCCATTCCAACAAGACTGGTGGCTCGGATCGAAGAGGAAGAGATGCCGATGAACGAAGTTCTTCTGTTCTCACGACGTGCTGCTCAGATTCGTCCCATTCCGTGCTGATAACGAGCCGGCACCGATCGAATCGTTTCCGGACGCGGATCATTTTCTGATCCTCACTCATCTTCCATTCCAGGAGCGGACAATGCAGGGTTCCGAAGAACATCAGGTGGTAGACCCGGGACCAAATGGACTCTCGCTCGACACACTCAAGTTCATGGGACGAGCCTTTGTTGTCAGCTATTGCGCCTACCTGATCGGTGAGTCGACCGGCTATCAATATGCAGACGGTACCGCCGCTTCTCGCGACGGAGAGTGTCGTCGTAACGCTCTCTGCCTCATAAATCCCTGATCTCGTCGCGGCTGATTGCCACTATTCGTCTCTAGGCTACTTCGGTCTTTCGCCGTCATGGCTCGTCCTCGGTTCGGTTGCGTACGCCGTTCGATGCCACCTCCGCCAACAAATGAAAGCCAAGGCGTCATTACGAAAATTGGTCCTGGACAAGAAAAATATTTCGACTCTGCTCGAGGATTTACCGACTTGGGTAAGTCGCGAACCTCCATTCGAATCAGTCCACCGGAAACCTCCGCCATTCGTTCAGCTTTCCTCTCTCAGGTGGGAGACCTCTTGGAATAAGCTGAGAGCTCGCAAGTTCGCTCCGTATGTTCGTTGGATGAGCGGAGCCTATCTTTTCTCTAGAGGAATCGTTGCCGGGAAGCAATCGGAGTGACCCTATTTGGCTCTGTCGTTCTCCTGAGCTGAAAGTTCGAAATCGTCCCGAGAACACCCGAGCCGGATCAGAAAGCGGTCTCGGTGGATGATCCCGCGGTATCGATTCCCGATGGTTCAAGCGTCCACCATCGAAGACTCATCGACTCGAAGTGAGATCGATGAAGTAGTCGAGAGGATCCGTGAGCTCTCCGTTGAGGGGAATATTTTCCTGCCTCGTACCGTTCGTCCAGTCTATTTCGGAGCCAGACCGATCAGAATATTTTGCCGAAAATTTGGCGATGCGGGCATTCGATGACTACAAATGCATCTCTGACCCGGTTAACTCAACAGACGAGGAAGAGCTTCCGAGGTCGGTACGAATTCGCGCCCGCGGACCGGAGCCGGTACCTGCTAATTACGTCGACAATGGGTATTGAGCTCGCCCCACCGGGCAAGCTACTACTAAGCGCTCGAAAACTTCCACGACGCTGCGACCCGGGGAGGAAATGAAGCATTTCGCACTAAAAGAGTCGAGCGTTCAGGGAGAGGGGAATCCCGGAGGTCGGAACTGAGGCTCGGAAGATCTCCACAAATTAATTCCTTAGATGGCACGAAATGTGCGAGCGAGACGATCGCGTCGGGTATTCTCTTGAGGCATGAGATCGCTCCGGCTTCATCCCTATCATATTTTGCGTGATGTTATGGTCCGCGCGGAACGTGAGCTTCATCGCGCATCAATTTGAGCCTGTCGCTCCGACGCTGAAATTCGCCCAGAGCGTGGAGTGTCTCAGGATGCCGCTTCTCAGCTTTGACCGACGCTTTTCTGGCGCAGAGTCTTGACCCTGACGAGCTCGCTCCGAGAGCCCATTCTCGGAGATGGGTGATCGAGTTTTCTCTTCTTCCTAAGTAAGGGGCTGCGAACGACATAATGTCAAATTGTATTTTGCATCAAATGAATATGCTTATTATGTTATTATCGCCAGCAGGAATTGTGCTCCATCCTCATGGGCGGAACTCATCAGTCGAGAATGGCCGGACCGAAATCGTTCCGATATTGAGACTGCGACATCTCATTCTCGGAGTTCCGGAGAACATTCATGATCGCAACTGAGTTGGGGCTCTTGCTGGATGACTCAAGCTCACGAACTCCACATGGACTGAGTGATGGAATGCACCCTCAGTTTTGAATATTCCGGCCTCTGAAGTTCGCGTTGAAAATTAGCTTCGTTGAGAGTACACACCGCGAGACGGATGCACAGGCAGATGGCCGAGCTCCGAGCGGGTAGCGGAGTGCCCTCAACCGACTAATAACGCCGAACTCTGCAGCTGTTCCCAGCTGCTGAGGTCCCGGCGGACCGATATGCGGACGAACACATGTTCGAATAGGTTTGAAGAATATTCATAGAATGCAGTTCGCGCAGGCGCCGAAAGAAATTTTCCAGTCGAGCGCTGCAAAATTCATCCGCTCCCTTGCAGCAAGTCTCCTCCCGGGGTTTCGAAGAATCGTTCGACAGAGTCAGTTCACACACGCCAGGAGCGTCTGAGAACGCTTCGTGAAGCCCTCGGGCATTGAGAGTGATGTGGACGAGACGGGAGGCGCCGAGAAGATCGCCAACCTTCTCGCATATGTTCTTGGCGGGGAGAATGTTGGGTGGCGCCCGGGGCCGATATGCGGACTTTCACCTGTGGGGGGGCATCGACGTCGGTGTTTCGAATAGGTCAGCCGGAACGAGAAACGTGATTCCTGACGGGGCACGTCCGGATACGTGACAAAGCGTGCTGGAAAGCTATTACTTGAGCAACGAGCATTTGTAATATCATACATTCATAAATAAGATACCGGACGAGCCCCGTATTCATCTATTGATGATCGAAGCGATTTGATCCACAGAGGAGAAACGATACGAGTTTTCGCATTGACCGTCTCCCATAGACCCGGCCGCGAAATAGCGATACAAAGTCATACCAGGGTTCTGAATGCTCCTGGAATGATGCCAGCAAGTGCTCCCTTGCAATGGAAAACGGAGAGGGCGTCGAAGGGGATGTCTCGGAGCCTAATGATCGGCGTGACTGCTAAGGAAAGGAAGCTCGTATATGTAGCCCTCGCTCCGAGGCTCGCTGGCCATCTGCGGCGAGTTTCGATGCGCGAGCTTGATCGGACCGTGTTTTTCCCCGCATGAATCGTCCCGAGAGCTTCCGTCGCCGGAATATTTTCCGAGACATTCGCTAGTCCATCATCAACAATCGGATGAATTGAAATAGAATTTCGAAGCTTTATGGTAGCCTGATGCTCACGATGAGCGGAGTGTTTGTCCTTGAATGGATTCTGAATAATGACTCGAATGAAGCTAGTCGTCGGGTTCAATGCCACCGAGCGCGGCGAGTGAACACGGGGTGAACGCGGGTATTTCGCATCTCAATGAGTTGGATTGCAGCTTTTCGACAGGCTGAAATATGGGCTCGAGCTAGCAGACGGCCGGACGAACTCAGCTATACATTGTTCACGATCGACTCCCTTATATCTACCATGTCATCTTTTTTTTCAGGTCTACTTTCCCGACACGGAACGCTGCGAATGGGTGAACAAGGTGAGTCGCATCGGAATTTTCCCGACGGCTTCGGATGAACAATGTATGAGGTCCCTTATCGATACATCATTGGAATATTCAGAGCGTGAAAAAGCACGAGTCGCCAGAGGAGTATAGAGCTCGGCCCTCGATATCAGGGCCCGATGGATCTCGGATCCTGCGCGGAGCCCCGATCGAAGATCTAATATCCAGCAGAACTCATGAGCTCCAGGCAGAACTCAAACAACGCTCACCAGATATTTGCTCCGCATGATGACAGTTCTCGCCGGAGAGCTCGGGAGCGGAGTCGATTGGTCGGATCGCGACGATTCCGGAACGACTAAAATTCAGTCCAGAGACTCCTACCGTCGCGAAATTTCCGTGCTCGACTATGACGACGCACGAACGCGGATACATTCGGCGTGTTCAGAGCACGCTACAATGTCTAACCAATGATTCTCTTCGAACCTCGGCGTCGGAACCACGTTTCGCGAAAGGCGGTAGACTTCCCCGGTATCGCGGTGTGTGGAGCGATGGAACTGCTCGATAGCAGGATCGCTCTGCGGGACCGAGCTCCGGGAAGTCGCCCCGCTCGAGAATAGTCCGTCTTGTCTCCACAATGCTCGGGGAATAGACGCATGCATCGCCGAGCGACAAGAAAACGGCTTTTTCTGAGCAACGTCTCATGGCTCAAAGAAGCGGGACAGGCCGATGCACACGTCAGCGCGAAGTCAATTATTCCTTCTCTCCGAGGGAGCGACGAGCGCAATCTTCCGCTCCTTTGATGACCAGATAGGAAAATTCCCGCCGTCCCGGAGAGCTTTTTTGCTCGCGTTCGTATTTTCCCATGAGCTGAGCCTCATCAGACGCTTCGAGGGATCTCGTCGCGTAGTGATCACTGATCACTTAGGGACCGAGCGAAAGGATGGGAACTGCCACGGTTTGGATTCCGGGATTGCGCGTGTGATTGGCCGCCGACTATGGAGAGCGCATGCAGCCCACGAGTCGGAATTGTTCCGAGGCTGCGAGCTCAATATGACTTTTCGCGACGATGTCCTGGGAGATTTCCCGCAAAGCTCCCTGAGCGCTCCGTTCGATGTGTATCTTCGGAATGGACCCTTTTCGGCCTCGTTATCACTTCGCAGGCTTCGGTCTGAACGAAAAGAAACCCTAGGCAGGGCGCTTCGGCGCGTTTGTGCGGAAGAATAGTGTGGAGGGAACTCTATCGCGAGTTTTCGCAAGGGAACCGGGTGGAACGAGTTTTCGTGGGAACGCGGTCGTACCGACTCTCTTCGGTACACGAGCCGAAGCGATTTGCTCTCGCGGTTTTCGAGGCTCAATCTCAAGGGATTGAGTTTCCATTAGACGGGGTGAGCTCTCTCATCTTCTCAGTCCTCCGATTCATAAGTTTCTCTGAATTTCCAGATGTTGGGACAGCTCTGGCCTTTCATCGGACAGTACGTGAAAGAGATGCTCGTCGATATCGTCGAGCCCTCGATACGCGCATCGTTGCCTCATTACCTGCAGAGTTTCAAGTTCGAGACGATAGACCTCGGCGATATCGTGAGTATCATGAGGCCATTTCCATCCTGGTAGATAGCTCTGGATGGGTCCCGATAATGGGCAGAATCGCACGTCGAAGGAGATTACTCTGAGCTGCTGCTACCGCTGCTTCTCGAAGCGGGGCATCGATCGTCCCTCGACACGCAACAGAGGAGCGTCCACTCAATTTCCTTGATAGTAATCTCGCTGTGTGAGCCTATTAGCAACGATCCTTCATATCTTCTCTCAGTCTCTTCTGAAGAACTTCCTTCTTGCTCTGAGTTGTCTGCATACAGTCGCGGGAGGGGGCGACGGGAGTCTTGCAGAAGACGTTTCTTGGATCCGAAAGATAATTGTGACGTTTTCCAGTCTCCCCGGATAGGCGGCATCAAGGTGTACAACGAAAACATCGGCCGTAATGAAATTATCGTCGATATGGACCTGATGTGAGTAAACTTCGTTAGTTCGGAGCCGCCTAGTCGATCAGCGGCCTCATCAAGCTAATATCGACTTGGCCGTTCAGAACTAAGCACGCTTATCTCATCTAATTTCTCGTCCTCATTTTCCCCCGATGTTCGCAGATACAGCGGTGATTGTAATCTGGTGATCAAGATCAAAGGCTTCAAGGCGGGCATCCGAGATATTCAGTTGAGAGGAAACCTTCGACTCGAGCTGCGACCCTTGACCAAGCAGATACCTCTCGTAGGAGGGATCACAGCTTGTTTCTTGAGACCCCCGGTAAGCAGTCTCCCCCAAACTTCATCCTACATGGAAGCCCTTATCAACACGGGAGTTGTATTCCGTTCCTTTCCCTAGAGTTCTTGATCTTTTGAATTTCTGCCATGAGCGTGACGGGCGAGTATTCCTTTCTCGAAAAGCGCGAGAAGATTTGCGCCTTGCGAGATCAATCTTTCTGCCGACCCCATGGCCCGCTGGTCTCTTGCCAGCCGCCTAGAGTTCCGCTCTCAGAACAAAGCCACAGTTTTCCCGCTCGGAACATGGTCCTCCGAGTTGTACGGCTCGCCGTGAGTGGACATCACTCGGACAACCCGTCGCTTCCCGCTGCGTTCGCTTTTATTGCGTCAAGTACACTCTAATTGATCGCACTCACCAGAACCGCAGACGTGGGAGGCAAAACTCATGAGAAGCGCAACGCTGCTAGAGAGCAAGGAGGACGAATTAGCATTCAGACGAGTCCTTCCAGAGCCTTGTGCTCTCGCTGACCGCCCTGCTCGAATAGAATGTTCGAAAACACTGAGTGCTTGCAAAACTCCTGCTGAGAGCCACACGAAATTCTCACCAAGCAGAGCACACGTCGGCCCAGTTCTGGGTCGGTCTGCGGTAGCCCCGTCACTTGCAATGGACTGCGAAAAGTTGCGCCGGCGCGCCGTATCGCCGGAAAGCCAGAGGGGTCTGCGCATCAGGAGCAGGCTGCATCACCTTCATTGACGTTGTCTCGCGAAGGCAGTCGCTGGTTCGAACCCGCCAGCCCTCTGATCGGGACCGTGCGTGGAACCTGCGGAAACCTCCCGAGGGTTTCCCGGATATCCCCGGGGATGGAGGAATCCCATGCTCTTTGTTCCCGTATGGCTCGAACCGGGGTTCCTCGGATCACAGACCTCCGCAAGCAACGAGGAAAATTTTGCGAAAGGCTCCCGCAGGACTCATCCCGGACCTGACGGGACCGAGGAAGAGGAGCGAAAACCCGGACGTTTTCGGATTGGAGAGGGTTGTTTTCGAACTCCGTTCAATCGAAATTATTTCAGCTCGTCGATTTCACTCTGACGAACATTGGAGAGCTAATGGAAATTCCCGGCGTCAACGATCTCCTAAAGAAAGCCGTGCTGGATCAGATATCGCAATTGTTGGTCCTGCCGAACAAATACTCACATCGAGTTATCGAAAGCGTGTCGGCTCACATGCTCAAGTATTCTCTGCCGGCCGGAGTGCTCCGAATTCAGGTAGGAAAAGTTCAGTTGGGAGCGACAGTGCGGAGCGGATAAAGTGGCCATCCAAAAAGGGAAGCCACTGCAATGCCAAGTCAGCGACGGACCCGATCCTTTATTGATAGCCTTTTAATGAATTTAAATCGACGTTCGGATTTAACGGCTTGACAGTACTAATCGGTGGAGCAGGCGAAGCGTGCCATTCATGTGCATTGCCGACTTTATGCTGATCGCTGGGCGCATTACCCGCTCGCGAGAGCCTTGGCGGACTGGCACTGGAGGCTCGTTGTCGCTCCGATCGAGTCCCAGAAATAACTACTCAGGCTCATCCCGGGAAGAGCAATTCGGATTGGTGAACGCCATCGTTTATTGCCTTCAATCGGAGGATAATCTCTGAGCCCGGTCGTACGATCGACTCAATTATGACAGAGAGCCACAGACTGAGAGGTGTACTTACCTCTCGGAGGCAATCATACGATTAAGCCCTCAAGTGGATTATTCCAGGTCATCGAGGCAGCGAAATTAGTGAAGGCAGACATTGGAATGCTGGGAATGGGGAAAAGCGATCCCTACGCCGTTCTCACAGGTGAGCGTCAGGAGCATCCTCGTCTCCTCCGTAGCTGCGTCAACGGAGAATTCCGTCGTTCCCAACGGAATGCGGTTCCAGGAGCTTGAGCAGTGGTTAAGCAGTCTTGATTCCGGCTTTTCCAGTCGGCAAGTCAGAGTTCAGGACTCAGGTCATTCCCTCAACAATAACTCCTCGATGGGATTTCTCCTGCGAAGCTGTAGTTCATCAACTGCCTGGGAACACTCTTGATATTGAAGTCTACGACGAAGATCAGTCCAGTAAAGACGATTTTCTCGGCCGAACAGCCCTAAGCATTCCTGATCTGGCGGAGAAAGCTGTTTCCGATATGGTGAGTCCTAACGGACGGGGAGCCCACGGGTGTCGACCGTGGGGAACGTGTCGCCTGTCATTCAGTTATTTGACAAGGATATAATAGCGTAGGCTCGGGAGTCATTCCGCTTCTGGGATGCAGGGGAGAGCTGACCATCGTAGCATTAATGAGTTCCGATAGTCCAATCTCCTAAAGGGGATAATCCTCAATTCTAGTGGCTGAAATTGGAAGCAGTGAAGAGTGGTCAGATTCATATTCGCACAGAATGGGTCACTCTTAGTGGAAATCCGGCAGATCTTGAGAAGGTAAGCAGAAGCTCATTCAAAGCAGAGACCCGGAAGATTGCGGTGACGACGTAGAACTGCTTTCGTGAGGAGCGCTCAATTAGTGACGCGGAGTGACTCAACAGACGTCATCGATGCTTATGGACGGTAACGGGGCGAGTCCGTCGAGTGATTCGCTGCGGGTGCACCATCTCAATAGAGAATAAACCGTTCCGAAACTCCAGGGCAATTTAGTTATTGCAGGCAGAAACATTCGGAGTCGGAGGATCTCTTTCTAAATTGCTCGTTCATTTTTCGGAGTTTCCCGATTCGAGTTCGCGCGGTCCATTTTTATTCTCCGGGGCGGAACCTTCTGATCTCGCGATGGCGCGGGGGAATTCTTGTGTCTGCCGTTCCTCTCGAGGAGGTCTCGCTTCTGGCCTTCTATGGAATTCCTCTATGCCGTCATACACGTATGTATATTAATATTCGACTTCGCTCCAGGAGCTCGAGTACAAACGATCGTTCACAACCAACCACCAGCATTCTGTCGGGCTCGTGGCCGTATTTTTGGACTGCGCGTCTGCGTTGCCTGTAAGTGCAAATGAGGCGTGAAGCTCTACCGTAGATCTTCATTAGGGACAACGCCGGAACAACACGCTTTATCCAATGCCGGAGACTGAGTTCCGCATGTCGTTGTTCTACATGCGTGATAGTACGCGCCTCAATTTATCACTGAGATCACGCTTCGCATATTAGACCGAGGAAATCGATGTAATCCGACAATGAATGAATCACCCCGTTCATTTGCTCCTTTTTGCCCGGAAACCCTTCGATCCCAACAGCGACGAGGATTGAGCGATCGAGGTTCTTAAAGACGGAAGTTTTCGGATTCTCGATGGGATCCGACGGATCTCCTGCCGGGTTTGCGCTTGCTTCATCGAGCGGGTCTCAAAGTTTTACCTGTTTCAGCTCGGATCAAAAGCAGCCGAACCGTCCTGTCAGGTTGTCCTGTCGCTAGATAAGGACGAACGAAGAAGTACCGTAGCTGTCAACTCAGTAAATCCCGTTTGGGAAGAAACTTTCACCTTTCTATGTGCCAATCCCGACGTGGGAGAACTCAACGCAAAGGTGAGCAGGGAACGCGTCGGCTTCGGTAGGTGACGATCCGGAATTAACGACCGAAGTCCATCGGCGAGGGAAAACACGAATCCATGAGACGAGGTGCTAGCCCTGGCGGGGCCTGGACCACTCCGAGTGGAATTCCGAGATGTATGATACGAAAACTTCCGCAGGTGGTGGACACGAAGAGCGGCCAATGTGTCGGCAGCGCCTCTGTCAGTACCGCCCGACTACTTCGCGAAGACGACATGAAACTCGACGAGCCGCTCGCCTTGAAAGGCACGAACCACGCCAAGTTGATGCTTACCCTACAACTCCGAGTAAGATCCTAGAAGTATGGGGGAGGGTGTCGGGATGCAATCGCGGGGGCATCTGGCATGAAAATCTATCTAGCTATCCGCGAGCTCATGTCAGGAATATGTCTGTTCGAAATACCAACGGCAGCGATAGCCTCCCGGATCGCGAGCTCGAGCCGATCGTTTATTTCTCTCGTCCTATTCGATCAGATCCTTCAAAGTCATGGCAACACGAGCGTCCCGACGCTCCGAGCCAGCACACCGGTCGGATACTCACGAAGTTCATCGGAACGAGAATCCTGTCCCGGTGATCTCCCAATCGTTCCTGCACTGAGTCCCATAAGCACGCAAGCTCCCGCTAAGAGGGCCGAGATACCCTCAATGGACGAGATGATCCAGTCGACCATTTCACCCATTCTCGAAACCCTCCAGAGCTCACGGCCCAACTTGGCGTCCGCCTTTCAGGTGACGTAAGTATATCTCTGCTTTCTCTTGATTACTTCGCGCAGCGTCGGTATCTGGATACCCGGGGAGTATCTCGCTGAGCTGAATATAAGACAATGCTTGGTTGAGGCTCGGAGTATCGAGCGGCTAGTCGTGTGTCGGCCACCCGTCTGCTGGGGGGCATCTCAGGGCAAAACCAATCGGGAACTCGGCTGATGGTAGATTGAATCTATGATCAGCCCGCTGTCAGTCCCATAAATCGAGTGCGTTGCGGTCCTCAGGGCCAACTCCGAGTTTCTCTTGAATTCCTCCCAGTACCTGGAATCCTTGACCTTATGTTCTTCCTTTTGCTCGAGTTCATGCGGCTTCGTGATCGCTGATCTTCTGTTCCGCTCACTTGAGTTCCGTGCTGTACCTCTACGAATCCTCCCCGCAATTTCCGAACTGAATTCGCGGGAGCCTGGAAGACCACCGATACGGTTCCATGCCACGAACGGGGAGCCTTTTGTTTATGATCAGCGTTTCGGAGAAAGGACTTTCCACAGAGTGAACGCTCTCGACCTCGCGAGGGTACGAGCTCCCGTGAAGCGACGTCCTGGGTTCCTGCGAGTTCGACCGGAATAATTCCTTACTCGAGGAACGTTCCTCGAGAATGTTCTCTATCCGTAAATTGAGAGCGGTTTCCGCCGATTCTGGTCGAGGAATCCATTGTGCAGACATTATTCGCTTCGGAAATGGGATCATTCGTCATAAATTCCAACGTTCCATCTCCCTCAGAGAGCTTCTCTCCCGCAGCCGAGTCGACTCGGGCTTTGTTCCGGTGCGAGAAATAAATGCGAAAGCACAAGACTCAACTCAGGTGGTCTATTCCCTTCGAATCGACCTGCTCGCATCAATATTGCATCCACGACGCGAAGTTCCTCTGTGCAAAATCCAGCACGGAGCAGAGCCAATCCTCGAAATGGAGAAGGACATACATTGCATATTGAGGGAGATTTCGAAATCGTAGCGGCCGATAGCTCCGCAACGATGCTTGTCTCGCACTCGTTGGAAGGATCTCGAAGACCGTAGCTCGTACCTCCGCTTGACCGGAGGGCATGACCACTCTCCGACTCCTCTCCATCCCGTACATTTTGCTTCGAATGTACGACGCAGCTACGGTGAACCGCGCTCGTATCAATCGTCGCCGCTCAATGAGTATCCCGAGCAAATAGCGGTACAGCGCCCAGGGGCAGCGAGGAGCAATCGAAGATACAGAGCCCTGTCGGTCTCCAGGGTTGCAATCAAAGATATCCAATATTATTGGGAACTACTTTTTGCGAAACTCCTTGAGTGACGACACGATCGTCAGAGGCACTCGAATGAGCCCTGTGTCTCACGCGCGGGCTTCCCAGAATCGTCTTTGTATTCCGTCTAATAAGCTCGGTAGGATCCCTAGGAACATTTCGCGTGATTGATTCAAAATAATTGCTAACATGGGATAGTTCCGAGATTTCTACATCCTGCTTTTGTTCTCATTTCAGTCCGTCTCTCGGTAGCTTGAGCCGGTCTTCGACGTTGAGCACACAAATAAGAATAACCTTGAGGTATTCACCACCCCGGAACCGCCTGGTCTGCGTCGTTCATCAGATGAGGTGAGTTGCAAAATGATTTCCGCTCCCTACTCCCGTCCGATCCTTCCACACCGGATGTGAAACATGCAATGCCCAATCCCGAGCGAGACTCTGGGTTCTCGTTCCCAATCGGGTCATTAGAAGCGGTGACTGCAGGCAGATGTATGAAGGTAATTTTCTGCATCGTACAACAGGCAGAATTCCTGTCGGATTCTAAGGATTCCTGTCCCTTCCTTTGTCAGGGAGAAATCTCGCGGGGAACAATTTTCTATCCCCCATGAAATGTCGGATACCGGGATGACGGAAGGTGAAAGATGGCCATAGACCAGGGGATAGAGCTCGCTGCCTCCACGGGGATCGGCTGTATGCGCCGATCTTAGCTCTTTTGGCCTAATGGATCCGTTTTCGTGTCCCCAATACCATTTCGTGAATCGATTCGTAGATATTTCGAGAGGGGTCTGCGTCATCAAACGGAGACTATTTCTGATCACTCGCGTATTTGGAGCCGAAACTTTCTGCTATTTACGTCTTTAGTTTACTTTTACGGAGGGCGGCTGACCTACCGGTCGATGCTGTCGCGAGTCTACGAGGCGGAGAGGAGGCGAGTCGAATTTGCTCCCCTCCTGTTCGAAGGACAACTGCAATTAGTTTGAACACAGGTCTCGTTCCGTTCCCGCTTCCGCCGCAAAAGAGGGAGAGGGGGAAGGGGTGCAGACTTGAGAGAATCTGGATCGTGACTTCCTCGATGATTGCAGGGACCTACCTCCATCGATTGTAGCATCAGAGGACGATGAGGTATACGTCAAGGTGGCGCTGAGTCCTTGCGACACGAACAAGCACAAGGAGAGCAAACATAAAACGCGTCCGATCAAGGCTTCTTCTTTGGGCTGCATAGACTTCGACGAAACGTAAGTCATAAAAAGATCATACTCTAGAGATCGATCTCGGAGGAAAACTCGAGCTTATTGGGATCCACAGGGGAAGAATAATATTCGATCTAGACCGCCGGAGCGCTCCATTGGGATGTGTTAGACCGATTCCTCTGAAAGTTTCACATCCGTGGAAACAATGTCTGATCGGCTCGCTGCTCCGAAACTTCTCCACATTCGACTCACATCGCACGCCGTCGAGTTCATCCCTATTTGTTCACGCGGTCCGCTTCCTCCACTTGCGCGAGACTTCCGATGATCTACGACCATTGTTGGCAGCTATCCAAGGAGGCACTTTCGAAGGATCAATCTGACAAGTTTGAGAACAACATCCGGGATTGCATCAATTTTCACTTCACTAAGACGTCGAGAACGAGTTGGAGAAAACGCCGCAGATTAGTTCCGCCTCGTGGAATCGCTCGCTCGGAGTGGACGCGAGAATTTTGATTCCGCCTCGGGATATTCCATCACGAATCGATGATTTTAAGCATTCGAGGAATGATCCTCATTCTCGTCTCAATGCGTCGGGGAGCCTCGCTGAAATCCAAGAACGGCGTCCGTACCGTTCCCGATGTTTTCTGAATGCCCGATTCGGTCCCGACCCGATCTGATGAGGGATCACGAACGCAAACGAATCCCCTCGTCATAAGGGTCCTATTCTCTGCGAATCGTGTCGAGCACCGAATTCGAATCGAGCCGCCCTGAGGGATCAGCATGCAAATTCGAGGTGCTGTTAAACGAGCCGACCTTTGTGCATTAGCGTTTCATTATTCCAGCCGATGCTCGATTCCGAAAGCCCAGGTCCCTCCAAGGTCGTCCTCGACCCGAATCCTCTTTTTCCCTAGAAACCGGAGATAGGAAATTGTCGATCGTTCCGCTTTGCGGAGAAGTTCGTCAGCTCGCTCCGTTGACCCCGACCGTTCAATGAATCGGATCGCATGCGAAGCCTATCGACAGAACTCTATCAGTTTTGTCGACGTCTCGTCAACGATCGAGACTGCATGCCTCTCGGAAAAAAGAGAATCCTTCCACACTGCCATGTTTCGACATCGTTGGCAAGTTTCCATCGGAGTTGAGGACAAGAATCGATCTTGGCTTCGCTTGCCTTCGTCGAATTTCTCAAGTCTCAGATGAAACACCGAAATCTCGACGAAGAGGGGTAGCCACTGTCCGCGCGCAATCCGCTCGGAGAAAACGCTCTCTCGGAGGGATTTTATCCCCCGAGCTTTCACTTTCACCATTGCGATCTGAGCTCTGCCCTTTCAAGGCACCATCCACCAGCTTTCGTGGAGACGTCGATTATCAGCCGCATTCCGCTCTCGGATCGAGTGAGATCTATAGCATCGGCCCTAGGGGGCTCACCTGAGGCACCTCGTGCGACACCTCGCTAGGATCGCTCAGTACCTCGTTCTGTCTGAAGAACTGAAGCCTTTCCGTCAAATAGAAAGTCAGTAGGCGTGGGACTTCACCTCAATTCCGAGTCTCTCTAATTTGTTAATCTATCTCGGCCTATCGATTGTATCGAATGCCCGACTTGGGTCACAGAGGATCGCCGAGCAGTCTGCTCCCTCGTCCCTTCTCGAAGTAAGCAATTCCTCTAATTGATATGCTGCGTCTTCGCAACTCCGATTCTTTCTGAGACCATATCGATCAGCAGATCCTTTGACTCCAGATAATGAACATCCTGTGTTGCGATCACTCTAGAGAATTTCCTTCTCGATAGAGAGAGCAGATATCGGTCTGTTATTCTGCAGCTCATCCAAACCTCCGGACTTGCATGTACTCCAAGGAAAATCCCGGAGTGCAGTATACCCCGGCACGCTAGAATCCGTATCCTCTTACATGCATAGACTGACGTTACGTATTTCCTTGCAGCGTCGAGATGGACGTACAGCCTCACGAGCTGACTTTGGTGTCGCTGCACCTGCAGGTGTGCTGCAAGAGCTCAAAGAAAACGAGTGTGTTCAACGTCAACAAGCGAATGAATCACAGTGGCCGAAAACTCTTGGGTCAGCTCACGCTTTCGCTCGATCAGCTCGACGGAGTCACGGCACTGACGGAATGGTAAGATGATTTCCGAGCTCGATATTCGAATCTCCTCCATGACCGATACCATCGGGAGGAATTCCGCTGGCGGCTGGGTCTCCATGGAATTGCTTCCTCAACCTTAGCTCTCCTTGAACTGATATGGGGAGGTTTTCCATTGGGCGGGCAACCATTTCATCGCGGGGCGAAGTTGCGTCAGCGATACGTCTCTCAGCGAGCTCTACGAGGTTGTTCACACTCTCGATCGAGCGCTGCGGGGCTCGCTAAAATCGTAGAAAAGACGGCGGTGTTGCGCTCCTCTTCGAATGCGATTGCTCCTCAAAGAAAATCCAAAACAACCGAATTTCTGACACTCGGGCGGTAAGCTGTCTCCGCACCCCAATGAGCTAGGAACTTCTCGTTTCGTTGCAGGTATTTCCTGTCACCGCAGTAGTTTGATGTTCTCGACAGAACGGCGGCAAACGTTCTGGTCCCTACTGCCTCCTGCCGTTCCGAGGGAGATTTTTCACCGAGTGATTCGAAATTCGAAATCGACAGCGCGACGCCCGTGCGTGTGCCGAGATGTGATCGACGAGCTCTTCGAACAAGTTCCTGTTGGGGATAGATTGAGAAACGATGGCGCAAAGGAAACCATTGGGACGGTTCGTCCTTCCGGTGATTTGCATCCCAAATGATCGGAGTCTTTGTAAACAAAGTGCCATTCTTGCCATGGAAGCGAGGACCATGGGGGAGGGAGAGCGACCTGCGTCGAATCAAGTAGAACCATACGTGTCGAGCTTGTCCATGGACCAGCTGCTCCTCCGACTCCCGCGAATCCGTATGATATCTATTATCTCGCTTCGTCTTCCGAGATGGCTCGCAGCGACCGTCTCGTCAGGGTGAAGAAGCTCCGCTCAATCGCGGTTGTTGGACAGGGGTCGCTCCCGTGTTTCGGGCGCGCTCTCGATGAAATTTTCGGAGATGAATAGTAATCTCATGAGCTCACGTTAGTTGGCGATTCTCTAGGAATTCACTGACCTACTTATCCGACACTCTTTCTTGATGCTTGAGATGATCCTTGCTCCGAGACATGAACGGTTCCGGGGGGAAGTTACCGATTGTTGTCCTTCCCTAAATTAATTGAGTGAGCTTTGACTTTCAGCCCTTTCTTGTGGGAGCTAATGTTTCGAAATTGTTTGCAATGGAAAATTCAAATCGATGCAGGAAAGGACATTAGGACATAATTCATATTCATCATGAACTTCTGAGCCATAATCTGATGAGAGTTTGCGGAATCGGAGATCGACGATTCCCGATTCGTACGTCTATCCCAGCCTGCTTAAACTGGGGGAAAGATCTGATGTCAAAAGTTTATAAGATATCGAGTCTAACCGATTGTATGAATGTAGGAAATCTATATCCCCGTTGCGATTGATGCGTGAGCCCGAAGTCGTCGTGAAGTTTTAGGGATCATTCATCGGAATGATCGGCCGTCAGATCAGCCGTGATAAACCGTGTTACAATTGGAAACTGAGGAGCTGTGTAATCCCAAGTGCTGTGTTCTAGAATACAGTCAAGACCGCCATTCGACATCTCACTACAATCAAGTGTCGTGTATGCTTGAATTCATTTGAGACTCTGAATGAGTGTTCCATTCCCCGATTTTGGAGCCTGGAATAAATTTTTGGAAAAATGCCGTATCTTTGTGTCCGGTCGCGACCGGTAAATTCGTTGATGAATCATAATCAACGGGACTTTCTTAAAGTCCATGAGACTTTGGGAGCTCGCAGGTTCCTCCGCCAAGGACTCGAGCAAGACAATTGGAGGTGAGCTGGATATTTCTCACTCGCGTCCGTCGACTGCAGATCGGTCTTAAGCCATTCTCCCCGACCAGCTTAGTTGCCCGAATACCCGAGATCCATCAGAGCTCCCCCCGAGAAACTCCAGCAGCCAATAGCGGTCCCGCGGCGGCTTTCCGCCGTCTCTCAGCACCTTTGCAGATTCACCTCGGACTTCGTCGCGTCGTACGAGACAGAACGTTGACTTATGCACTTATGCCACGCACAGCAGCCGTTGCGAATGTAGTCTCCCCCTGGAGACGTCCCCTCAAAAATCTTCGGGACCACGTTGTCGTTTCCAATAGAGCGAAGCTAGCGACCTACGTAGTTTTTTGTTCTGCCGCGTGTCGCCCGCTCCGAGAACGAGAATCGTAGTCGCTCGCCATCGATTGAGGTCCGCGCCATTCACGCCGCAACTGCTGAAAGATTCCCGATCATCGTTCCTGAGCCTCGGTGTCTGGGAGGGAAGAAGTTCGAAACGCACGTCTATCGAGTCGTATCCAAGAATGCGAGGAGAGACGAGAGAGGGAGCTCCTTCATCTAATCGTAAGCATAAGTTCCCTCGCCTCAGTGAAGCTTCGAATCATGGAATCGTGTGGTTCTCGATCGGCATGCCTCTAGGATCTAAAAATTCACAGCGAATACGATTCTTCAGACGATGAAAGCTTCAGAAGGATCTCTGAGCAGATAAGACGGCGGGTAATCCAGTCCGCACGGAGCTCGCGAAGATTGAGAGGATCTAATTTCAAATTAGACTCTGCGTCCCATTCCGACATATGTTTTGAACGAATCGCAGAAGGAAACCTTATTTTCCTCTTCAGCGAAATTTGGACTGACCACCCGGCGGAGTGAGAGCCTATACATGAGATGGACCCTCCATTCCGGAACTATACGAGGAAGAAGCTCGAGCAGGGGAGGATAGTATTCCAGGGAACCATTCCGTCTGCGACATGCGTATTTCGAGTGAAGATACTGAAGCACCTTAACTGATGCCCGAACGGGAGGATATCGATTCGATTCTTTTTTTCTTGATTCGTCCTCGTGCGGACTCCTGATGCATTATTCAGGGGAACGAGGCGGTGAAACAGAGCGCTGCCCCAGCGAGTGATGCGACGACAACGCTGCGTTTCACCCTCTGTTCTCCTGATTGGCTGCAATCATCCTTGACGACAGGGACTTTCCCCCGTGAGCTCCGTCACTCGCCACGGAGCGAGATACTGATCTGAATATGGCCAGGCTCGGGAAAATCTCGGAGCGTTGAAAGCCACCTCAATCATTGAGACAGAGGAGTGAAAAAGGCGAGACTCCGTTTCGCGGTGCAATCGCCTTTCCTGAGGCTTGATTTATTCGACAATCGATTTTTCGAAGAGTCTGATCCTTCTAACGAGCCACTCCGAGAGGCAGTTTGAAACCGCGGGTTAACAAGCGATGAAGTCTGTGGGAAGTTCCGCGGTATATTAAACGACGGAACAACATTCTGATCACACTCTGAGTGAGTTAGTGCGTGGAACAGTCGTAGCGTAAGTCGAGTTCTCTACGATCAATCGAGTCAAGCAATTCAGACTCTCAGGTGACAGAAGAGATCAGCATTGTGAGATTCGAATGAGAACCGCATCTTATTCTGAATCGATGGAATGTTGTCCTCGCTCGGAACCAAACTTCTCCTCTGTTCAATCGACCTGACGACCGGTCCGCGCACAGGAACTTTGGAGTCCGGGCAACGATAGCATCTGACACCCCCGTCTCGTTGAATCTCAATCCGAGGAAGTCCCATGCAGAGTCAGAGCCCCGAAGATCCGTCAAGGGATCACGCACCGTCCGCGCCCTCCCCGCAGAAGCTAGGAGCCCTACGAGAATGTGGGCGAGAGGCTTTCATATACCGAAGCGCTCCGCTGATGGTAAGTTCCGTTTTGGCTGTCGCCTGGGCGCTGAAAACGAAAAGAATATCCATCGAGCAAGGAACTCCTAAGCTCCCGATCTACCTGGCGACAGCGGCAGCTGCCTTCGTAATCGGGAAATTCTCTTATCGCATGAATTGCGCCCATAAGCTTATCGCTCTCAGTGAGGAGCTCGAAATCGAGAGACACAAGACTTCGCAGCCAGCGAGTCCGGACGAGACGCTCGAATGGGGAGCGGGGAGAATTCATGCGGAGAAGGGACTCGAGGGCGAAGATCCCCAGCAGAACCGAAGACGCCAAGAGTTCGCTCAGCCAAGCCTGAGTAACGCCGCTGACAAATCAACCGATGAAATGATGACCTCGACAAATCGTTATGGAGATAATTGGATTCGGTAAAGGAGCGTTGCGAAGCGAAATATTGTGGAAACTTGTTGGAGAATTGACAAGCCGATGGCCAAGAACGACCCTCTCCGATTGAGAAATGGCCGTATCTTTAGGCGGGCATCTGAGTTATTGTTTGTAGCAATTCGAATAGAATTCAAGGAAAGGAATAAACCGAAGCCGGCACGGCACAACCCGGTCGATGGCGGAATTAGTCTTCACTCCACTTTCCTTCATCGATCCATTCCTGAGCGGAGTCATCTGCTGCGCATCAGGATTCCGGGACAGATGACGTCGATAGCACTTTCTCCAGATTGATTCCCATTTCGTCCCCAACAAGAATGGAACCCTCGGAAAAATCGTGTTGACAGCGCTGATACTCTGTTCTCATTGCTGTATGTTGCGAAACGCCCTCCTCTACTGGCTCTTTGCCAAGTCAAGAGATGAAAGCAACAACCATCACAAGCCCTCAGGCCGGGAGAATCAGTTTTGGCTCTCCAAAAAAGTCAGCCATGCGGGAAGTTTTGACGGAAAAAATCGGCTATGCTTGGAAGGGACTTGTCTGATCGGGAAGGACTCGGAGCAGAGACGGGATCTATCTGATCCGTCCGAAATCGTCAACGGAGGGATCTCCGGTCCTGGTGCGAAGGAGACGAATCGTCTGCTGGTAGCTTCTGAAGAGTTCTTCCAGAGAGCTCAAGACATTTGGTAAGCTTGCGTTGGAAGTCAGCGAATCGATCGATGATTTCAGGATCCCTCATCCGCGGCATCACGAAGGAAACCTGCAGAAAACGGTTCGTTCTCGTTCTACCGGATCCCTCTGCCCCGATTGGCCTTTTGATCTTTTCTCTGTGAACAGTGAACTTCAGCGAAATGACATAATGGATGACTCATTGAGTGAAATACTCGAACGATGTCTCCCCTCCCATTTTATAATATGGGGGATACGTTGCTCAATTTTCCCCGCGAGGAACAGCCGGGGGTGCCCCGAACAAGAGAGGTGGGTTTGTCGTGGAAGTCTGCTCGATTGACCCCCCTGACTGTCGATTCCAACGTCGATGCGGTAATGTCAGAACCCGATGCAGACCATTCTGAATTATTTCTAACTTGTCAATTTTGGGGAAAATCGATGCCAAGGATGCCCCGCCGAAGTGCGCAAGGAATCGGTTACCTCCCTCCGCTGAATCTTGGTCATTAGTCATCGCTTTCCATTCAAGTCATTACTTGGGGTACCCTGAAAACAGTTTTTTCTCCGCTCCCCGGCAGGTTGGGGCCTCCAGCTCCGATCTCCGCTGGCATTTCGGCGAGCAAAGACTCCAATCGAGGATAACATTGAGATTGGATCGCTGGGTCTTCGGAGATTCCAGACCGCCAGGGTGATTGCATATTCATATAAGTGGCGCAGCGCTCCTCTGCTTGCTCTTCCGTCTCACGGAACGAAAGCAAAGAACACGGGACAGCTGTATATGCTCTCGATTATTTGCCATGTTTCGAAGTCGACAACGGGATGGTGCGCATATCATGTCTCTCGAACATCTGTAGGTGGGAGCCAAGCACTTCGGGCAATTCGTGATTTCCTTCGGGGGCTTCTTTTTTTCGAATTCATACATTGCGACAAGAAGCGACAGATTCGAGTGTTTCGTGATGTTACGTCGAGATTTGGCGATTTTTCAACCGATGTAGCTCCTTTTCATCGCTCCCGAATGTCCGGACCAGACAAGGCTTCGTATGGAGAACATTACTCCGTTCTTGGGTAAGAATGTGGCATTCCCCGACCCGGTGAATTCCTCGCGAGGCATAGCGCCTCTATGAGTCTCTGTTCTCTCGGAGGCTATAGCGGGTCTCGAGGAGTCTCCGACCGTCCCCGCCTCGTCCAAGGGGACTGGAACCGTCATCTCCCCCTAAAATCTCCAAGGGCGGAGTACGTTCCAAGCGATTCGAATTCCTGTAAAATCGAAGGAGTAGGGAGCACAGATTACTGAGCAGTGACTTGGCGTGGGTGCTCCATCTGGGGAAGATGAACAGGTCCCCAGCTTACCGTGGATCGGTGCAGCGTTGCCGTAAGGGGCTCGGAAGGTGAAAAAAATATCCAGAGACTTTTCAGAGGACAACCATAAAGGGGAGAATCGAACGAACTTGCATGACCAGCTCCTATGGGATCTTCCCATTATGATCCGGTCACATTGATGGACGAAACACGGAATTTATCCAGGTATTCTTTGTATATAACATTGGAAACAATCTGGAGCGCCTCTTCCCGCGGCGCTCCGTTGATGAACGCTGGTCGGATATTTGAAGGGGATACCTCTCTGACTATCAGAAGACCCTGTCGCTCACGGTTTTCTCCGATTCATTGCTGTGTGATGGATCTCCTGAATTCTGACCCGAGCTGGAATCCGGAGGGCTGAAATCCTGAACACGAGAGGTTGGCTCGAAAGATCATCGTAGCTCGAAGAGTGAACTCGAAATCTCCTGATGAGTATGAAATTGAGGCATAACTTCTCCCGATCCCACTTACCGGGGGCGCGGAGACTTGAGTCGTGCGTGTAACCGGCGAAATGTTGCGGATCTTATTAACTATCTTATGAACTTGCAGCTTCCCGTATATGACGCGCTGGAGGAATTCCTGTTTGAACTTGCGGTTGATGAAGGCCAGGATATAGAAGTAACAGGAGTATTTGACCATGTAAGCCGCGGTCGAAACGATCGAATGAATCTTCAGAGGAGTCCCGGGCGGGGCTGTAAGGAATAAGAGAGGAGAGAACTCGGCGTGCAACCTTGCGTCTGCGAGATCAATTTTTCGCTCAGACTCACAGACATCTGTGTAAATTCCGCGCGCGATCCGAGGTAGGCTAGTGAAGAAGAGTACATCACATACAATGCTGATTGTGGGTAAGGCAAGGAGGGACATGGTCAAGCGATTCTCTTCGATTCGGCGTTTCAGGGTCGTACTTTCCTCGTTCTGCGACAAAACACTCCGTTTCGCTTCGCGATTGGCTTTACGAACCTGAGAGATGGGTACGTATTTAGTCTAACATTCGCAAGGATTCGACTCCTCAGTATCTAGCGAGATACGTGGGACCTGAGTGAGAGGGATCCGAGATGATCAGATTACCTCTGATAACTGCTCCTACCTACAGTGCTAGCCTAGTCTACTCCCGTGAACTCCTGATACCAAGATGACCTTCCGAAGTCGCACTCACCACCATAACGATGAGAAGACTGAGAACTGTCAGGGCAACGGTTGAGAATATTCGGAAACCCATCATAAGCCTGCCGTAAATCTTCGAGAAGCGTCCCTGCCAGCCGGGACGATCCGACGCTTCCATGCATCGGACTGATTCCACATGCTGCATCACGAGGTGGCTATAGAAGTTCTTGAAGATCGACTTCACATTGCGCGGATTCAGGAAGAACTCACCTGCGAAAACGAGCTCGCCGTAGGAATCGTAGTTCATGGGGAGGAAGTTTCGAGCGTGATGCTTCCGAGCAGCTTGCATGACTCACAGGTATCATTGACGTGAACAGCCCGGCCGATGAGCTCTTCGTACGGGAAGGTTTTGTTATAAACATTCGGTTGTGTTTTGAAGCGCCTTTTCTGAAAAAAATCATGAATTAGACTGTCGCAGGGGAATACGACGACCAGCGAACGGGCTCGATCTACTAACCACAACAGTCACGTTGAGTCTCGTGGAAGTGTACTTGAACATGTTGCGCTTTGAGCCGAGCTCGGAAAAATTGAAACGCTGACTTTGGAGTATTCGCGGCAGATCACAGAGCTGCTTTTCACAGTCTGGGGTTTGCGTTGGGGCACTTAACTCGTTTCTCCGCTCTTTGAAGCTTTTTTTGTGACACTCGAAAAGATTCTCGGACGAAGTCTGCAAAATGAATCAGCTGCGAGTCAAGTCCGGACTTTAGCAGCTCAGAGAATCCCAGGGAGATCTGGGGCACCCGCCGATTTTTTTCTAGGAGCACTCTCTGGGCTAACCTATCCTCACTGAGGAAAGGAACCCCTCAGGAAGAGAGGAGAACTGAAGGTCCTCTGCAGAAAATTGAATTCAATAAGACGGGGCGTAGACTTTGAGTTTTTGGAGCTCCATCACATGCTAGCTTCTAAAGGAAAGCGGTACTCTCGACAAGAAGAGGTACCTGTCTCTCTGTCAGGCCAAGACCATTCATGAGCAGCATCTTGATCGGGTCTTGGTTAACAGGGAATGATCCGTTCACTCGATATACATGATTCCGGCCGCAAATCGCGCGCGCATCAAAAAGGCAACAAACCTCGTTCAAGTCCGGTGTGCAATAGAAATCGAAAGTTCGAGCGGGAGGGCCGGGCTTCGGTAACTTCCGATATTTTATTCCTATTCTGATCTGAATAGGAATCAGAAACGCGGAGATGCAGGACAAAAGGAAAATCGCAACGCAAATCTTCCGTGCTCGTTCCCTGGTGCATAATGTGCGCGTTTTCAGGGGCCATTGTACATAGACGAATCTGGATGCAATGATAAGACGAATGAAATCTCGGGGCTCCAGGCCGGAGATGCTGAGCGAAAAAGCCTGTTTCGTAGAGGTAAATAATCTGGGAGGGATCAAGGATCGGAAATCCCACCTTTCCATCGTCATGATGAGCGTCAGGAGTATCAACCAGGTTCTCATGAAATTAATGAGCACGGTGTAGCAGTACCTGCAATTCGATGATTCGGTATGAGGTATAGATGATGGCAGCAATGTACGCAAGACCTCCGGTACCAAGGAACCTCGGCCGGTAATCTTCGGTTCGCGTCATCGCATACTAACCAGTACACAAGCTTATAATAATACATCATTTCGAGGCTGAGCTGGCATGATTCGCACGATGCAGCCGCTTGGCTCAGGTGACAAAAAAGTAGGATGAGGTTTGCTAGCGCGATGCACTTCAAATACACATATGGAGAATCATTGAGCTGTCCGTAGTGTATCGTGAGGAGCATAAGGAAATCGCCTACGATTCCGACCATTGATAGGATCAAGTTGACGGATCTCGATGTGATGTGGACCCAAGCACTGCTCGGGTAAAGGTCTTCGGAGCTGTAAATTCATTCAGACTCAGGTTTCTTCTCGAACCATGCCCGCGGGAATCCCCACGATATGGAAAGTTTCGATCAGGCTAAAGCCCATGCCCCACATCTCGCTCGTCCCCGTCTCCTTCGGTTGCTCACCATCTCTCATCTACCGGGAGATACATCTTCGAAAGAGATGCGGGACGGTCTTCTAGTCACTTGACCAACATTTTGATAGCGTCGCGTAAACACTTCCCACATCCATTCATCAGAGGCCGATTGAGGAAGCTGGATGGTTGATCATAATCACAGTTTTGTCACCTTGCCGCGGTATGTGGAAGGAAAATCCCGAAGCCGAGTCCCCGATCGCTCTGCAAGCTGCGAAAAAACGCACGCCTCGGTCAGACCCGACGCTTTCGATTATCCGGTCCCACAAATGTGGACATGGTCTATGATCGATGTTTTCTTACCTTCCGCAATTCGAACAGACTCTCCTCTCGAACCTCGCACAGCCCCGAATCCGGAGGTCAGAAATCGCTCCACGAAAAACTTTCTACGACGGACATTTGTTCCCAATCCATTGCTCGCTTAAACCAGAAGACTAATTCGATCCTCTGCGGCTGTATCGATCGTTGCACACCAGTTGTAGCGCTCCGGAGTAGTATGTGCTGCTAGCTCTTCTCCCGAGGGACGACTTGTCTAAAAGCGGAAAGTACCTACCAATAATTTTCGCTAGCACCATCTGCTCTCCGAAACCGAGCCAAAACACTATTAAAGATTCGTGAGTTGAATAATATTATTATTCATCTATTTCGTGACCTTGGTGGGTCGCATGAAAAATCTGACGGCGATACCAAGCACATTGTCGTCGACCCAATCCGAACATTTGAGCTCTACTCCGGCCGTTTGCTCCGGGAGTGTCTTGCTTATCACTTCTTCACTCCCAAAATTCGAGATCACCGCGCGCAATGAGCAGAGTCGAGAGAACTCGAGATCACAAGCTCTGACGATGATATTCATCTCACCAGTGAGATACTCTGCAGCAGAAGGGAAGCGTATGCGAATGGTATCATGGTATCGGTGGTATCCGTACCAAGAATTGATTGACCGAAGACCAAGGAAAGAGAAACGGAATCACGTTCTGCCTCCGGAGTATTCCTCACCGATGGAAAGTCGGCGAATCTGGGTCTTGTAATCCCCGGGAAGCTCGAGTCTAGCACTGGGAATGGCAAGGGAAAGATTCCACTTCTCGTCGATAATATCGCTTATGTAGCGATTCTTGCCCCCCCTCAAACCATCATCGGGCGCCAGCTGTGCCGACAATAGGAGGTGTTGGGGCCAGCCCGAAAAGAGTCTGACGTCTTCAACAGAGAGATGCTTTCCCAGAAGAACCGGATTTTGTCGCGAGAATCGCAATCATAAAGCTGATGAGATTTCCGGAAACATAAAGAGTCCCTCAGGAATAAGTAGGAAATTGGACGGGCCATATAATGCGCTGACTGAGGCCGATGATGTCTGCTCTGGCGAGAGCGAGAGTGCGTGTTCCAGATCGAGATGAGTTTTCCAGAGAGATTGAGTAATCCCGGAGGAACATGTTCATCGCCTAGAGACTCTTCCGGACTGTCCAAGCGAAGCATTGCTTTCGAGAAATTCTATCCGCCTCTCCTATTTTGCTGTGTACAGGTGTTCTCCAGAAAATTTCGCTGATGTTCTCCCCCGGTTGGGGGAGTCTCCCAAACAGCTTCTCTGACGGCGGGGCACTGCGACAGCACATTCGGAGCTCGATCGGGGGCGACGGAATCTGTTCCCCAGGCAGTGGCCGATGCTCTTAGCGGCGACGCGCCTCACTCCTTACGGAACACCCTACTTCCGATCATCCCAGCCGAATCCAGCTCGTTGAGATACTTCTTCCCCGCCGAGGCTCACAGATTGAAGATGACCTATCCGAGCTTTCAGAAGCGAGCCGTTCCCTCGCAGGATGATCCTATCGGATGACATCATGAGTAGCCACTAGGCATCATACGCCGCTCCGTGTTGTTTTATTGTGCGAATGATTCTCTCTTTCCCGAGTCCCCTGCTAACATTCGTCTAAAATCGATCAGGTGGAGTGTTCCCGGGAATCATTTGGCTGGATTGAAGCATGGAGTTCTCTTGGTACCATCCCTCATTTTAAATTGACTTCCCATAAATTAGTGTAAGCTCCGGACCCGGGCGCTCCTCTGCATGAATACGATATCTTCAGGGGGTACAGCCGGGTCGACCGGAATCTATCGCCTCTGGAATGCCTCTCCGCCTCTTCCGAAGCCTCTCCGAAATTCTCTGTGTGCTTCCAACAGAAGGGTCCTCATCACAAGCGGCGAAAGTTAAGACTGTCTTCGAAGTCGATTTTCTTTGTTGTGTTAGCCTTATATGAGCGGAACCTTTAAGGCGGCAGATCGAGCGGAAATATCTGACACGAAATAGGTCACGGCTTGAATTCCGAAATCATACATCCGCGTGCAGAGCACCGAGGGGCACTCATTCAGATCTGATGAGCCTGTATTCTTAGAAACATCGGGAAAGGAACGGAAGATTATTGCGAAGAAAAGACATTAGGCGTCTCTTCTTCTTCAACTCTTTCTTGGCTCCGGAGCCTCCGCTATCGACTGGTTTTATCATCTCAAAACCGTCCTTTTGACCAGTCTTCCTGTACATATCCGGAACGAAACATGAATGAGTGAAGCCACATTTTTCGTACAGGCGAATCGCTCCGATGTTCTCCGCCATCACATGCAGGAAAACGTAGCTTGTTCGAGAGGCCATAGGATAGATTTCGGAGTTTTCTAAGGTGGCTAGAAGGATTCTCGCGAGTCCTTGCCGTCGATAACGCTCAGCTACGGCCAACTGTGCCACGTAAAGGAACGAGCCTTCGGGTCGAGTTCTGTATCGTATGTGGTACGTGGGAGGACATCTCCTCGTGAGTATCGTAGCGATAAGCTCATTCGTGGTGCCTTCGAAAACCCCAAAGGACCAATTCGGAGAAGCCGTCAG
Source organism: Galendromus occidentalis (assembly GCF_000255335.2). NCBI lineage: Eukaryota > Metazoa > Arthropoda > Arachnida > Mesostigmata > Phytoseiidae > Galendromus > Galendromus occidentalis. Next base: position 172,102 of record NW_003805456.1, read on the forward strand.
CGTCTGAAATGCTTCCGATAACCCCATTCAATGTCTGTAATACTGAAACAGTATTTAGATGAAGTTCGAGATCAAGAGCAGACCTTATACCTGTATGTAATGCAGATTCGCCGGAACGATCAAATTCCGTCGATGGAAACGCAACATCTCTGCGGCGTCTGATGCTCGGAGTTGGCGGAACTTCAGATTTCTCAAGATCGGATCGCAATCTGAAGAAGTCGGCATCTTGCTTTGAGGTCTGGGTGGACAATTGGACAGCAGATCACTTCGTTGTATGTTGTATGGGCTCTCGGCAAGTAGCCCAGAATGTTCTCACAGACGCGAGGGCTTTATTAATCACGAGTTACAAGCATCCAGTCGAGAAGATCAGAGGAACCAATGACAGACTGACTGAGAGGCTATGGCGTCAGGACTTAGAGAGTGAGCGTCAAAGAGGTGGAACTTGCTTCGGCGAAGGAGCGAGGATAACGAAAACGGTCAACGGTCTCACCTTCTCGGGCCGTTCAAGTTTTCGCAACAACCCATGCAGTCTGTCAAGCGATACGGGGGTGGGCTTGAGACATTATCCTCGCACAGTAGTGAAAGTGATCGTAGTTCACGGAGTCCTACGCGGAAACCCAAGAAAAGAGGAGGGAAGAAAAAGCAACAGAAGCCAGGGAAAGCACCTCAATCTTATTCGATCATTGTACCCACGTCTCAGGGTTTGACATCCGTGCCTCTCGCAAACCCGGCTGCCGCTTCGCGGAAGACTACATCAGCTTCGGAAAAGAGGCAGAAATCACCAGAAAAGTGCATATCTCCCGGTGGAATTTTTCATGAAACATAATTCGTAATAATTATCGAGAGTTATCGGGACAGGATCAATTATTCCACTACGGAGAACGACAGATAATTGTTCAGTCTCAGTGTCCGGTTCAAAATCCGAAGTTTCTCTCCCGAGTCCTCCCAAATGACGGTCAGAAGGTCTCCGTAAAGTTAATGCGGGATCGATTTTACAGGCGCAGCGAAGCCATATGGTGGTTCCTCACTTGCTTCGTTTCGCTGTTGACAAGCACAATAATCACGCTGTCGATCTACATCTCATCGTGCACAATCGAGAAGCCGCAGAAGACCGATGATGGATGATTTTCATGGCTCCTCGGAAAGGTCGGAACTCCATGAGTTCTCCATTTTTTTTAGGAGATAATTCCTCAGTGAGCAGCTTCCCTGGCTCTCGAAATCATTCTCGGCTTGAACCGATCCGGGATGGAGCCGGTCAAAGTAATAAAACAGGCAATGACATACTTGGCGCCTTTTTTATTATTATTATTAGTTCGATAAATAACAAAAATTGCTTGACATGGCCTGCATCGATACTCCATCGTTCGATTTTGATTCGTCGGCTCCATGGTATGATATATGCGTGCACGCATCACACGCTCAGACATCCATTCGCTCTCTTAGGATTCTTCGTTTCTCGACTTGGTTCAAATACATGTCGAATTTGTGGTGGTGGTCGTCGTTCAACTTTGTTGCTGGGAACTTGGTGAAAGGCTACTCTTTCGAGCTCGGGAAATTCTTGGTTCCTTTGCAGTCAGAGAGACCTACAGGGTTTTTCGACGTAGGTCCCTTGTTTCCATATTCCCAAGATCAAAAAAGTGCCGTTCGAGAGGGCACTCCGTGCGAATGCGGAAACTCCTTTTCCCGCCCGACAAATTCGTTCGCTGCTTTATCTCACACATCGACCACTGGGAAGGCGGCCTTGTTTCGTCGTCGAGGAAGATGAAACGGGACGTCTTATGATGCTGAGCTGATTTAGTCGGAGTCACCACGTTGGCACGGAGTAAAAAGGGGTCGCATCGTCGCTCCTTTGCAGACTCGGCAAGCGACCCCTGGCCGAAATCATAGGAATCTGACTGCCGGAAATGTGTGCGGGGCAGTTGACGCTTACATCTGAGTGGTGGAGGACTCTTCTGTGATGAACACTTGTCGGCTGCCGCCGGGCACCTGCAAAGCGGTCGGTCATTGACTTCTCTCCCTCGATTCTCCGAAAACTCTCATTTGATTTTAACCTCGACGCATCTTCCTGTGTAGTACACGTCTGGTTCCGAACACGGATTTTTTTTCGGACCCGACTCTCCCAGTTCCGGGACCGAATGAGGCTCCTCGCTTCCTCCCACGTCAAGACTGTTCCACGTCCACTCCCGCATCGGGCGGTGTTGTTGCTTTCAACATGTCGGCATAACTTTAGTTCGAAAAGGCTCTACTTACGCTGGATGTGGTCACCCAGCTCCTGTGCTTGGCTCGGATAAGCGAGAGATTTCCTTCAGCAGAATCGGCTCTATCTTCGGCGGCTTCGAGCTCTCGTTGGAAGCGACGGACACGGGACAGATTCTGCTGGCTGAGGCCTTCCTGCGAATTTCGTTGAGGAAGAGAAATCAGCGTCAGACTCGATTCAAGCGAAGCGTGTTCGGGAAAGGCACAATCCCCATCGACGGGTCGGTGATCGCTCAGCCTTTGGAGAGAATAAGTCGGATCGATCGATCGAGAGCGATCTTCGGCGAGTCCCTTCTACGAACTATCTACTCACGAACCTGCTCAGTCATTTGCCTCTTGTAGACTTTAACCTTCTCGTTGAGCTTCTCAATGGTGTCATTGAGCATGGTGATGGTCTTGTGGTCTTCCTCGGTCTGGACAAGCAATTCCTTGGAACGGTGATCCTTCTTGCGGAGGACCTTCTGAGTCTCACCGTGGCGTTTCTTCTCTTCGTCAAGTTCGAGCTCAATGTCACGGATCTAGAGAAGAGTCATGAAAATGAGTACCGTTAGAGGAAGAGGTCATTGACATCTTTTACCGCTCACGAAATTTGACGTTCGTAATACCGTCGCTTTTTTCGTCATTTCTCCTCGGAGGTACCTACATCGTGAATGGAGAGCAAGCGACGGAGAAAAAAACAGTTCGCTCGTGCTTACCCTGGCCTCGAGTTTTCCAATGACCCTCTTGCCACCAGCAAGAGCATTGGCTTCGACTTCCTCGATCCTGACTTGGAGGGTGCGAACCTCGACCTCGAGCGACTTCTTGATGGATTCGACCTTGATGTATTTCTCTTGTTCCTCGACGAGGAGATCCTTGGTGCTCTTGAGCTCGACAAGGGTCCTCTGGAGGCGTTCATCGACAACGCGGAGCTCCTTGTGGAGTTCATCGTAGTCGGCTTGGAGGGCAGAGAGTTCGCCCTCGAGCTTGCTCTTGGCCGAAGCGATGTTGACGTTGATGGTGGTGAGCTCATTGATGCGAACCTGAGCCTCTTCGAGAGACTGCTCAGCAACGCGTTTTCCGCGGAGGGCGGATTCAAGCGCGACACGTTGTTCATCCAGCTCGGCCTGGAGACCCTGGCACCTCCTTTGAGTGACACCGAGTTGGTCGAGGGTCTGTTGGAGCTGTCTAGCGACCTCGTCGTAGTGGGCCTGGAGTTCCTGGATCTGCATGGCTTGCTTCTTGATGACGCGCTGCAGGTCGAGGTTCTGCTTGTTGGCGGCGTCGAGCGACATTTCGAGCTCGGTGATCTGAGCCTGCATCTTCTTCTTGATGCGAGCGACCTCGGTCTTCAGCTTGGCCTCAGCATCGGCCAGACGCATGTTGAGATTCTCGACTTCCAGCATGTACTGCTTGCGGAGCGCCTCGAGTTCCTCTTCCTTCTGCGCGAGACGCTTCTCGTACTCGTGACGAACTTGTTGGAGCTCGGACTGGAGCACCTGGCAGCGGTTCTCGGCGGACTTGCGCAGGGACTCGCTCTCCTTGTAGGCGGCGCTGAGTTCGTCACGCTCGTTCTCGAGACGCTTGATCTCGATCTCGAGCTCGTGGAGGCGACGGATGGCATCGGCGAGCGAGCTCTTCGCGTCCTGGAGATCGTCGCTGAGTTTCTTGTTCTCTCGGGCGAGAGCGTCCTTCTGTTCTTGGAGCTTCTCGTACTCGTGCTGAAGTTTGGCGAGCTCGGCGGCCTTCTGCCGGGCGTCCCTCTGCGCCTGCTCCATGAGCATGGTGACTTCCTCGAGCTTGGCCTTCAGATCGTTGTTGAGTTTCTCGAGCTGCGCGACGCGTTTCTCGAGAGCCTGGGCGTGAGCCGTCGCCTTCTCGAGGTCCATGATGAGGACTTCGACTTCGGACTGCAGACGCGACTTCTGCTTCTCGAGCGACGAGCACCTGTTCAGGAGGGCTTCGAGCTGCTCTTCGTACTCGGCGATCTTCTGAGCCATCTTGCGACGAAGGTCTTCGACCTCGTCGATATGCGCCTGGCATTCGGCCTCGTACTTGCTCTTGTACGTGGCAGCGTCAGCGTTAGCCTTCGACAGCTGTCTCTCGATCTCCAGACGGGCTTCGGCTTCCTCATCGAGTTGAACTTTCAGAGACTCGATCTCGACCTCCAGAGTGTGCACGTGGTTTTCCAGAGTGGAGCGCCTCTGCGAATCGGATTATCATTTTATTTTTTTCCTGTTCCCCCTCCCGAGAGAAATGACGCCTCGCCCCTCCCCCTCGGATGATTGCTCGGATATATTGCAATGAAGTCGGAAACACATACCCTGTCCTCCTCTTCGAGACGCCTGCGGCAGTCTTCCAGCTGGGTTGCGAGTTGGCCTTTGAGGTGGTTGACATTGTCGAGGGAAACCTTAACCTCGTGGATCTCTTTCAAGTACTCAGCGTTCTCGGCGCTGAGGCGGGACCTATTCGAGGGAAGAGGGTTAGCTCGGGCTCTAGACGCTCGCCTCGCTATTCGAGCCGCCACTAAGCCGAAAAACTCGCCTCTGAGCGGTGACCTCTACGATGGTTCGGTTCAACTCTTCGATACGGATGTTCAATTCATAAACGGTCGTTTCGAGCTTCTCCACGGTCTTCATGGCAGTCATTTTCTCCTTCTGGGCGTTCTCGACTTGAGCAAGCAATTCGTAAACTTCGGCCTGGAACTTCTGCTTCTCTTTCTCGGACCTGGAAGCCGGACATTCGGTTAGAGCTGCAGACCCGCAATCCCTCATGAGGGGAATCAAGTGTTCGCGAGCGATTTTCTTCATTGTCCGTTTCCTGCTACGAACATTGATCCGGAAAAATATCGGGAACGAAATTCCCCTGTTCGGGAATTCACAGCAGGTTCTATGTCATGATCTCTGTTCTGAGCTGTTTCGGTATCGATTGAATGCAGTCGTGAGAGCTAGATAAATTCTGATCCGGTTCTTACTTGGCCTTGGCACGAGCAACCGCATCGAGCTGCTCTTGGAATTCAGCGATGGCTTCCTGGTGCTTCTTGCGCAGATGGTGGGCGGTTTCTTCGCTTTCCAAGTGGACATCTTCGAGCAGTTTCCTGCAATCGGATGGACGACAGATTACTTCCTCGAGCGATTCACCGACTAATTTTTCCAGAGCCGCGTCAAGCTCTCTCGAGCTCCATCGCACCAGAGCCGGGGGAAAGCATGGGGAGGCTCCTCCCCCGGACAGGGGCTGGGAAGCCCAGCCGGCCGAGTTCCGAGCCCGTACGCAGCCATTCGTTTACATACCTGAGCTTGGACAGCTCAGTGTCCCGTTTCTTGTTCATCTCGCACTGGGTTTCGGCCCCACCTTCGGCCTCTTCCAGGCGGTCGGAAAGTGCGATGAGTTGACATTGCAGATCGGATCGTTCGCGTTCAATCCTCTGCCTCAACTCTCGCTCGCTGTCCAGATCCTCATGGAGCAGACGGAGTTTGTCCTGGAATCGTCAACACCTTAATACGACCTCACGTCCCTCGCCCCCAGGCTTCGAAAGCATCGAAGGTACACCCGCAGTCACCACCGAAAAGCTTGATATTCCGAAGCGAACAGCACATGATCTACGATACGATCGCTTCCGGACATCCCGGAGTCGCGTATCTCTTAACAAGCGAAGCCGAAGCGTCTTCTGGCTCTGCAGAAGCAACTTTTCTCTTGTTCTCTTCGTCGTTGAGCTCGTCGTAATCCAAAATTGCGGAGCATCACAGTCGTCCAATCCTCTCTTACCTCGAGCCTGGTCAGGGCGCCGAGGTCGGTTCCATACTCGATCGAAATGTCGCCTCCGGATCCCCCGCTGCTCTTGTACACGTATTTGCTAGACCTTGATACGGAGGCCATGATCCTTCGGTGGGATCACGAGATCACAGAACCAAACACAAACCCTCAACGACAGGCGCGAACGACGAACTCGACACTCCCGAAGCTACTGAGAGCGGCCTAGCTCAAGTCTGGTATTAAGTTAGTAGCGGTGGCCTTTTTGGGTATTGGCTTCTAGGCCCGGAAAGGGCCTCGGAAGAGTGCGAGAAGGAACGCACCGCAGAGATTAGTCATGATCCTCCCTCAGGGCTCGGGCCCGCTTGCGAGATGGTGCAGCGCAGCATCGCTGGCTTTCCCTCCAGCTGACCTACCTGTATCATTGTGGAAAGAAGGAGACGCGGCGGCGCCGACTGCTTCCTCCATAGAGACCATTGGAAGGTGGAGAAACCCGGTAGAGGGCGGCTGAACCGGGAACACCAACGCCCGCATTCCTTAGCTTGGTTGCTTGAGCAGACCACTTCAAAGAAACGGAAATTAACACCCGGTCAGGGTACCTATTTCTCCGTGAGGACTTTCTTCGTTTCGGATTGAACGATCGCTCGTGTTCGGCACGTTGTAGAGTCCGATCGAGGATCGAAGGAACGCCCGATGGAGAGCGCGGGAGAGGGAAAGGATGAGGGACCATTACGATCTTCTTGGCACGGGGAAAATACCGTGGGTCTGCAGTGCTGGGCTCCGGGGTCAGAGACGGCAACTCGATACGGTCCACCCGACGTTCGGGTGTCTCCTGGGATTCCCATCGAGTTCCTCGTTCCTATGAGATAATTTCTCCCACCTGGGTCCGTGGCTTGAGCCGGTGGCTATCAAGCAGGCGACATCCGAGGACGTCACTCGGATGAAAATTCAAGCGATACTGAGGGCGCAAGATCGATATCAGATTCAAGGATGCAGGCCGAATCTACTCCCTGTCGTGGACGTTCTCTTCATCAGAGAAAAGGGCTCCTCCAACCGAAGCCGGACCAACCAATCACAAAAGTCTCCCGATGTATTTTCATTTTGAACAATTCTCGAGCAAGTGACCTGTTGGGATCAGGGGAGCATCTACTAGGGTCACCTGCAGACTCGTCCCTAGGAAAATGAGCACGTACTCCCATCTGGCGGATTGAAGAACGCAGTCCTGCTCCTGATCTGAACCATCTCCTTCGATTTGCGAGTGCCGCGATCGATTTCGCTCAGCTGTATGGGACTCTGGAGGGGAGGATTCAGTGCGCTGTGAACTCGGAGACCATGTAGGGTCGTCGGTTCTGTACTCGAGAAGCCTTTGTATCTCCCTAGACCTGTCGAGTTGACGAGCAGCGGGAATCAGCTCTTTAGAAAGGGAGTGGCTGTCGAAGAGTGAAGGCCATCGGCTTTGTCCTGGTCCAGTTTTTTTTTGAGCTCTTTGCGAGCTCGAGCGCTCGTCGTGATTCCGTGGCGCAATGAGAGCAGAGCTGGGAAGCTCTTGCGAAGCACACGATATTCCGAATGAATTTCTATAGCTTTTCAGTTTCTTTTCCCTCCGTCCCTTATCCGGCATATCGGCTGATTATTCGATGATGATTGTCCGAGTCGGGGGAACGAGAATGCAGTCTTACGGAGAGGACGCTTGCTCCACTTTCTGACGAGGCCCCTCCTGTCGTTTCTGCGGACTCCAGGGCGGGACTGGAGGATCCGCGGCACCGTCGCGAAACGCTCCCGTCCTAGGCGAGGAGTAGTCCCACGTGACGGTCAAAGGGTGTCCCACACTGTGAATTGGGGTTCGAAGAACGTGCTGTCGCCGCGTTTCTCTAGCCTGAGTCAGATGATCTTGCACGACTCACCATCCGGTGACACCGTGTTACCGACATCCGCGATGTTTAGCCTCGCTCTGACTCACCGCAGTCGAATCAGTGATCACCAAATAACGAAAGAGTACAAGTACTTGGATTTTTCACATCCGAGTGAGTCATTCAGCGATGTTCCCGGGCTCGTCAATATACGCGAAGAACGAACACCACGATCAGAAGGATCGTCATCTAGGAGGATTTGAAGCCGAGCCTGGACCTCGAAGGTTCCTGGTCCCGCCGGCAATTTCCCAATCAGACCGAGACTCGATCCTCGCGACGATTATGACATTTCTCAGAACGAGATTTATCTCCCGGTCAGGAGATCTCCTTCGGTTCACCGAGGCGGTTGCGAAGAGCTTCTCGAAGAGTGCACATCTGCCCCGTCCAGCTAGTTTCGAGGGTTCGGTGAGAAGTTGACGATAAAAAGACAATCTAATCTCTTTCTGCCGTAATGGCCTGATTCAATTAGCGCAGCACGCGTTGCGGTCCAACAACGAGCATTCGTTATGTAATATTTGGCTTGAAACAAGTGGCGGTAGTCCACCGAGAGTTGCTTAAGAGTGTGGTTCACCCGCCACCATGCTCGGTAGCCGGCCGAGCTCTGCCCCTCGCGCGATTTTCGACACCGGTAGCTGTTCCGTGATGGACGAATTCATGTGCTTGTCCTTCTTACCCTGGAGTGAATGTGTATCTTTACTGTTCGGGAGGAATCGGACTCCGTCCAATCTATCTTCAGGGAGAACGAGTCTCGTGACCTCAACAATAATTGACGGGTCAATGAGCAATTGGAGAACTTTGGACATGCTACGCATATTGTTACCCTCAATCAATAGGGTTCAGAGTTTCGAGTGGGAGCCGCTTGCGTTCGATCTACCCATGCAAGCGAATTCGTGAGACGTCTCCGAGAATACTCGGCTTATGCCTGGTTACATCTCACTCCGAACTCAGCGAGGTGGTTCAAGGTTGGCCCGCTTTGTTAACCTCGCGAGAGAGAAGTCACAATCAGTCGGCATCAATGCTGTCGTGATCATAAACAATTCCGACTCGCATAGAGATCAAATAGAGCTCCATCTCCACAGCGCTACTTCTTTTCCACATCGCCTTCGCTGACTCCTCACAGGGAAATGGGAGGAGAATCGTTCCGATCCCCTGAGCCCCCTCGCTTGCAAGCCTGCAGTGGAGTTCGAAAGTTACGGCTGACGGAAAATCTAGGATTGACGGTCCTGGTATGAGGAAACAGTAAGTGCCGTCGACGGTCCGAACCATGAGTGGTCTCGAGTCATCAGGCGGAGACTCGGAGGAACGATCGTCTGTCTCACGAAAGGGTGACTTCCGACGTCAAGTCTGCTCGTAATAATGCGTGGGCCCTCTTCGGAGAGCGCGAGGCGACTCTAACAACAGGCTTCTCGCGAACGTGAGCGAGAAGAAATAGATTGAAGCAGCGAGAGTGAATGAGCTCCGTCTGTGATGCACGCCTAATTTTATCCACGGACCGATTGCGCCAGCCATCGTTGTTCGGCACTCACGGTCGCCAGCCAGAGCAACGACTTCGATCGCGGAGAAATTCTCAATGGGAGAGCACGACCATGTAGAATACACCGATATTTTTTCCGGCGAAAAAAAAAGATCTGAGGAGATACTATCATGAATTTCCGGAATGGAGACCTCAGCGGTGAGCGGTTCGGAAGTCATCAGAGAGCAGTGAAGATATCAGGGCGGAGTAGGCGGCCCAGATATGAGTCTCGAGGCCTGAATTTCCGGAATGACCACGCACGCTCGCATATATCATAAGCTTGGAAAACTCTGAGACAATGCTCGACATCTCTATTTCTCGAGGGCAGCAGCTTCAGTCTAGAGGACGCCAACTGCTACCGCTCTTGGGTGTGGTTCTAAAGCGGGCATAAAGCTGATTGTTTAGGAAGTGGAAGGCTCAACCACTCTCCCGTCGTCTCGGTGGTTTCGGAGGGTCCCTTTTATTTTGCTGTCAAAGCGGTTCATGTCTAATCTCATTATTCCTTAATCCCTCGATCGTCTGTGGGGGAATTCAGCCATGTCTGCTCGAATTTCGATCATCTTCCCCTCTAGGTAGAAACAGCTGAAACGACTCGGATCGAATGGAGTGAACACATGCTGGGGTGTCGCTCGGAGCCGAGGCCGCCTCGGAGCCGATCGGTTCCTCTGAGCTCGGAGCCGATCGGTTTCTCTGTGCTCGGAGCGCAGAGTTCCAGCCGACTGGTCATGCATGGGGGCTCGTCTGAGCGTCTGACCGAGCGGACTCGAGCAAGTTCGGGAGATCTATCAAATGTTCGAGACCGATCGTATATGTGTCGAACAGTGAGTCATCATCCATAGAATTGAGGGTCTCGTGTGTTTGTGGCAGAGGAATTCGTATTGCCTTAGTTTCCAAACACCCACGAGCTTTTTTCTCCATCGTCGTTTTCGTGGTCTTATGCAAGAACGAGGTCGGCAAGGCGTCGTCGGCAAGCAGCTCGGCCATACTATTTCGACGTCATACGCCCAGAATGGACCCGCGGTCACAATTCGTTGCCTGATTTGAGATAAACCGGCAGCGAGCTCTTGCCCTCTGACAGCCATCGCTCTGAGGCTTTCATTCTCGAACTTCCTTAAGAGTTTCGAGCCGAACAGCAGGGTTCTTCAATCTCGGAGTGCATGTTCGCATCCCTGAGAATACGTACGCGCAGAAAGTATCTAACTCTTTCGTAAAGCTCTACCTACCCACCGTAAGGTCACGAAATCCTTTTCGCTTATCAATCCCATGCATGGTGAGTGCCTCTGTCTTTCTGGTGTGGTTGACCAAAGTTGCCACGTCGGCGATACCCTCACGGAGTAGGCCCGCGGATGAGCCACCCCTTTCGTTGTCATCTACGTCCGAGGGATGCAGCTTCCGACGTTGCGTATACACGTACAACCTTCCTATATGACCGAATTCCGGGGTCACCGGAAATTCCGGAACCTTAGCCGCCGCGAATTGTGCCAAAATGAGCTGGGAATTGTCTCGTCTCGCCGAAAGCACCGAAGTCGGAAATTGTTGTTTGGGAGTAGTGAGACAGGACCGCGTCGGATACTTGGTGGACCCTCTAAAGATGGCAGCAAGCCAGAGCCATCCTAGAAGAGGTCCGACGACCGAAAGAACACACCCTTATGGCTAGCTATCTGGATGCTTCAACTAGCAGCTAGCCCGCTTGCTTGCTTCGGAACGAGCAGGAGAAATCTCTAGAGGAGAGAAACAGCCGTCCACCCGCCGTCGAGCTCGCCTGCCGGCGGCGGGCCAGTTGGCTGCCCGGTAGGTCGGCAGGCTCGCGGACCCGCCCGCCCTCGGTTCATCGCGACAGACAGCCAGACAGAGATACGGACCGACCCGGCAAGCAAGAAGAGGAGGACCGAAACAACCACCGACGGTCTTTCTCCCACACTCTTCGTAAGCAGCATCGGTAACTATAGAACGCCTGATGAAGCAACTTATCCCTCGTTCGTTACCTCTCGATCAATCGGGTCGCGGCGATCTTCCTCAGCCTCATTAAAATTAATTCGGTGATTTCGGGGAGACTCCCCGAAATCGATTTAGGTACTCCCCGGGGGAGTACCTAAATCGTTTTTCCGATAATTCCTAATCAGTGGTCTTCGGTTCTCTCCCCTCGGCTCAATTTTCACAGTGTGGCTGGTGACATCGATGCCTTCTCGGCTGATACATATATCTCTCTGAGACACCGCGGCTGGATTTGCTTTCCGCTCGACTGTCGGCCACAGACGTAACATGACGTCTCAGGCGTACATGGAATAATCAGGGGGCCATCGCTATGTCTAGACATACTTATGAACATCCAGATAAATATGATGCATGATGTACATTCCCGTATAAAGTTACAATGGACCCTCCTGCGAATTCTTGGACCTCGAAAGCCTTGTGGAACACGGCGATCGTCCTGGAGCTGCGACTCCCAAACATTGTCGCAGGATTCATGAGCTCTGTGGGACGCACGATCGATGCGCTCCTGCTGGAAAAAAACTTCTTCCCGCATTCAGAGGGACAAAAATTCGGAGGAAAGTTTCTGAAATCGTAGACGAAAGCTTCGTTCTCCCCTCGACATCTACTCGAGGGACATGATGGATAGAAGACACCAATAAGTAGTCCGTGGTCGACTCAAGGGATGTTTTCGTGGGTCTCGCGATGTGTTTCCTTCCTCGATGTCGCTTCGAAGGATATCGCGACAATACCCCGCGGAGAGGTCAGCGATCGAGGCACTCGACACAGGACGGAAGATCGGGAGGCGCGCGGCCAGGAAAAGAGCGTTTTCCACGGCTCACTTCGATGATAGATGGAAGACATGGATGCATGCGTTTGTGAATTTCGCTAAGTATGTCGAGAAGCATCTAGTTGAAACGGACAACTCTCGAAGCAAGGAAAAACTACGCTTCGCTGGCTCTAGGGACTATGAGCTGGCGTCGCTTGGTTACCAGGTGATCTGAGTGCTAAGCTAGCTCGGAGATGGCACGGTGCTACTGGGACTGTTGCTGCTGCTGCTGTTTCTAAAATCGAAGAGCTTCCTTGACCCTCCCCGACAGAGTCAACGCTTGGTTTATAAATAGGGCGCTTGCCGAATCCCGGATGTCACAAGTATTGGGAGAAATTCCCTTCTGTAGAAATTTCCCGGCATTCCATTGGAGGGCACTCGCGGAACGGGAGCGGGCGGGAGTCGACTCAGCCGGCTCGGATCCAATGGAAAGCCTCTCAAGGGGAGGACTCTCTCCAGGGCCTCGCGTTAAACCTTGAATCGATTTCATAGAGACCGATTCACGGATGCTAAGCGTACTTGATTGCAGGACTTGGCCCAAATTCTACTCCTTCGTTGTAGAGTTCCATAATTGAGTTTTACCCAGAGAATCGTATCTCAAAAATCGATGGTTCTTCGCTACAGAATGTCGAGAGAGAGAGACCGTCTGTGTACCGTCGGTGAGCCACCCTGCACGTCATCTGTTTGAAAGTTATTGATGTTCTGGAGGAAGTTTGTTTACAAGCTCTTCTCGAATGACCTAATCGTTGTGGCTTCCCCCTTATCGCTATTGTGATACGTGATCCGCGGACACCTCAGGGTGGTGATGTCTCTGTGATAATAGAAAGATAATAATAATCACCGCCAAGATATGTTGCAATTCCCACCCTTTGTGCTTGTGGGCGCCGTGGCGATCACGTTTTTCATTGCCATCAGTGTCTTGATCCTCCTCTCACGGTATTTGGCGGACGAAGCGGAGCAGGACGACACGAAAAGGTCAGAGGAATCAGATCAAGCTCCATAGAGACGTGTATCAGCTCGGAGATGAGAAACAAAACAGAGGATGGAGAGCGAGGGGAGTGAAGATTATTCTCAGAATGGATTTTGAATCCAATAATGCCTCCCTTCCAGGCTATGGAACGACATTGTAGATTGCTTGACTGTACCCATGGATGATCCGGATACGCCGGGCGTGCGTATCGTCGTGGAGCCTCCGTCTCCTGAGATAACTCGAAGCTTCTCATGGGAGCATTCTTATAACCACGGCTCGTTCTACGCGTCCATCGGCGAGAGAAGTACCCTGGGAGCGGTTCTCAACAACTTCACGCCCGACTTCCCGGTGTATTGATCTCATGCAGATCCTGCTCAGAAATCGAAAATCTGGTTCCCGCTTGCATCGCAATCGTAACAACGGATGATTAATTCGAGATTGAATCGAGAAACCGAGACAGCGACGGAGGCCAAAACGGGAACTCCGTCGGCTCCGCCGTAACCTCCAGTAATTGTGTCCGCTCAAGCGACCGAGGTTTGCCCTCACCTGATGCATCTTAACTTCCCCAAGACGAGACTGGTCTGGTATCTCGGAGAGAAAGTAAGGATATCACGAATATTTCGATCCGGATCGGTCTGGGCCGTTTCATTATCGAGAACGAATACTTTTATGTTTATTGAATCATTTCGGCCATTGGTCCAAATTCTTCGTACCGTCGGAAACTCTCCGAGTGTTCACGAGAAACGGATTTTCAAACTGAGGAAATTTTGATAAGATACATTCTATAGAATAATTCATGCTGGCGAATTTCGACCGATCATATTAGTCGATAATATATGAAGACCAACGCCAGGGCAGACGTGACGGTCTGACAGACATGACTGGATTGATTCGATGAACAAGGCTTGAAACATTCTCTCATAAACGGAGTTCTCTTCGGTTTCGTTCACTTCTCGAATGATAAGAAAATACTTGCGGGCTCAAATATTCCTCTCGAACACAGAGAAAGTTTATTCGGTTGAACATGCATGCTGCTCGCGAACGACTACGCATTCTTCCAGCCTTTCCGGCGCTTCGAGTTATTGTATGGCTATACATATCACATAATATTTACAGCTCAATTTTCTGGCTCGTCCAGCGATTCTTGATTAGTTGAAGAGGGGAATTCATGATTCTGAAAGTTTTCTCTGAAATTATCTCAAAAAGCCTCCCTTGTTCGTTTGCTTGTTGTCCGTATCTCAATGGTCCTAAAATCGCACTCGAAAAATTATGAAGCTCATGATCGAGAATCATTTCGGCGACGGTCTCGCTTCGACACCGCGGATCACAGCCCGATCCCATCAGTTTTTGCATAAATATCTGCGGACCTTGACTAGTATCTCATGGTTCGGCTGCTTTGAATCGTCGTCCTCTGGGTGACCATTCGTCCTCCCGAGACGTTTTCAACGTCCGTTGTCGTCGTCCTCGACGCAAGAGCTTCGGCAGGGATGTCGAAAGTTTCGTCCGATCGAGCATCGTCGGACAGATCTGCATCGATCTCGATGGGTCTCAGCACGGGTTTCTGGTAACTCGCAATCGAAGCCGCTCTCCTCCGTTGTGGAGGCTCCGTGTACTCAGAAGTCGCTCTGTCTCCTTCCGGACGCGATTCATCAGAGAAAACGGAATCGGCCTTCCTCCTTGATGGTCCAATTTCGGTTTCGGTCAGAGACCGGAAATCCACGTCAGGAACGTCTCGAAGCGGTGGAAGCCTCCTGATAGTGATCGTGGGTTCGAAGTGATAATCCGGGAAAGTCAAAACGCGGATTATCACGTCCCACACTGGTCTCTCGAACACCTGGACATAGTTCGCATGATACGAGATACGAGTGTATTCCTCGACGGTGTGAGCTTCATGGATCAGCGTCCGGAAGGTGTCGTCCGTCGAGATCAGGACAGTCCAACGCTCCTTGATGGGTGGTGTGATGAGCTCAATTCCCTCGACGGGGGGCGGGGAAACGATTCTTTCCAAAAGTTCATATTTAGGAGGGGTCGAAGAAATCGAAACTAGACTTGGTTTTGGCGGGGTGACACTTTTTGGCGGTTGTAAGAGGACTGTATCGACGCTGTAGTCGACATTCCGACGTATATCGGTCGTACTGCGTATGTCTACGTTGGTCACGTCGATGTTCCGCACGTCGATATTCCGCACGTCGGTTGTACGGTAATCTACGTTTCGGATATCCACGTTCCGGACGTCCGTATTCGTGATGTCTACGTTTCGGATATCGGTGAAGCTTCGGCTTACGTTAGTCGTGTCTCTGACGTCAGTCGACGACATGTCTATGTTGGTCTGACGCACGTCACTATCGAACCGATCGGTCACGTTGCGCGTCGTGAGGTCCTCCGTCTCCCAGGTGGCAGAGGGTCCCTGGTCCGTTGAGGCAACCGGGGTGCTCTTGAAGTTCACGTCCCAGGTGGGGGCGATGTATTCGGTGGGAATTTTCAACTGTTCCGGTTCGGCTTTCTTGAATTGCTCGATTGTGTCCCGACGACGTTTGGTCACTTCTTCGTTCGTGATGATGTCGTGCTCGGTGGTGATGATGACGTCTTCGATGTTCTTGACCTCGATTTTCGGTTTTCTGGCCTGGACGATCGTATTCCTCTTGTTGTTTGTGATATTCTCGTCGGTGTCGATGATGTGTTCATTCGTGACGTGGAGATCGTCGATGAACTGCGAGCTCCGTTGCGGCACGCGCTCCTTCTGCGGCAAGATGACTGACTCAATCTCACTCTGCGAGTAGTTATCGTTGTCAGGAATAGATCCGTATAAGGGCTGAGCTTCAACAGCATCGATGACGGTATTCCGTTGAAGATGGTCGACGTCTAGGTCCTCCGTTGTTTCTTTGATCGTGTCAATGAAGAAGTCGTCCGCGGTCTGGAGCTCTCGCTTCGGTCGGCGGGGAATTGTCGCGACTCTCTGCTCGGATGAAATGCTCTCGGCACGTTCGGCGTCTGCGGGATACGGTCGGGACTTGGGTCGAGGAATCGGAGCAGCTCGGAGAGGAAGCTCCACCGACGCGAGAGACTCGGCGCGTTCTCCATCCGTGGGGTAAGGGGCCGGCGGTATCGGGATCTTGGCGTCGACGAGACGCCTGTCGACGGCTTCTTCAAGATCGCTCGCGCTCGATGGACTCTCCGATGGATAATCCGAAATCAGAGTGGACTCGCTCGAAGATGATTGAGCAACAGCTCGCGGGATCGTGATCGGAGCGAAATCGGATATCTTCGTGATTTCAGATGCGGGTGCGGATATGGGACGTTTCTTGATGACCTTGACATTGCGTCTCTTGAGACAATAGTATGCGATACCGATGCCGAGCAGCAGAAGCGTCAGGAACAGGAGGGCGCAGATGATGAGGAGCAGCTCGATTTCGGAGAGCTTCGGAGGTCGCAAGGGTGGCACCAGAAGTGGAGCTTCGACTCTGGAATGTCGAGTATGGGCATTTAAATATATCTTCCTCGAATACGTGGGATTCCGTTTTCTCCCGATTTCAGGGTCATTGCCAGGAGATTGATCCCCTAATTAATTATGCTGTCACCGTTTTATTGATACTCACATCGGCGCGATGACATTGGCGGGTGGCGGTGCGAGCGGTGGCGGGTAACGGCAGATGATAGTTTTTATTTCGTCCTCTTCGAGCTCCAGCGAACGATGGAAGCGGACGATAATGTTGTTGATGAACACCCTGGGCGCTTCCTGAAATAAAGGAGCTCTTTTCAGTACGGCGGCAGGGAACGTCAGGGCGCTCTGTACAGAAAAGCAATGGGGATGCTTGACTCGAGTAATTATCGAATATTAACAGTAAATGCACTTTTAACTTATTCGATTGCAACCGACCTGTTTCGTTCCGCATCCTTTGAGCGGAATGCGCAGCTCGTAGTATTTCTGTCCGTCTCCGTAGAATTTACAAGGGCTCGTTTTGTCATAATCGACGTAGGTTATGCCTCGGAACGGTTCACTGAAATTCAACTTTACGTGCATCTCGCCGGAAGCGCACGACAGGAAGGCCGTAGTCTTGTTGGTGAGGATTTTGGAGTCGAACTCATCGGCGACCGCCTTGTGCACGACATTCTCGACGTGAGAATCGTCTCTCACTCCCTCTTGAGCGGCGATCACCCCGACGAGAGCAGCCACCTGTGGATTAGAATAATGCTCCTCGATGAGTTTCTGCACGAGACGAGCCAGGGAACCTCCGCACGAATGAACTCGGTTCCGTCGAGCGGACCGCGGGTCGACGAGCAGCAGCGAAAGAGTGATGCCAATTGAGGACGAGGAGAGAAACTTTTCGTCCAATCGAGGCTTGTGATGCCAACTCCCCCAGGGAGGAGATCACCTATCATCGAGGTCATGAGACATTTCTTTTCAACAGGAAAGGCGTCCGATTCCAAGCGCAGAAGAACGACAGATGGTATTTCCAGGCAAAGCGAACTCGCCTCTCCAACGTGAATTTTTCCCCCATCCTTCAAGGCTCGAGGAAGTCCTCTCGACGAAGTCCGAAATTCGATCGGACCTCCCGAGCTCGCAGCTGGAGGTTCGCACAACAGACCCCGGCTGCGGGACCCAACATGGTCACGCAGAGTCGCGCAAGGTCCGGAATGTTATCATGGACAGCCAGCATACTATGCATCAAGTCATTCCGGCCCGGGTCCGGTGCAGTCAGAATCTCCCCATCCTTGGAATTTCCATCCACCGAGAGCCCCGGTTGGATGCCGAAGTCTTATCATGAATCATGAGTGAATGCGCGATGCTCCGTCCCCGGTTCTGGGGCGAAGCCGAGGGGATTGAGACGGCCGAGCTCTGCTGCTCGCCGGAGTCGCACGGCTGATCGGGCCCGCTTGGATCGAACGAACCGGGAACTAGAAGCCCGAAAGCCAGAGCTAGAGCCTGTCCAGTCTCTAGGCGGTGCCACCGCAACGTGTTCCAGATTCCGTACCGAGGAAGATGTCGTACCGTTCTCGGTATCCCAGCATGACGACACTTATTGTCCGGTTTAGATGGAAATTCTTGACATTCTGCTTTCAGAGCACTCTTGCTAAACACCCTGGAAGCGTTAAGAGAATTCATCTCATCTCACGCCTCGCCGCATCGCATAACCTTGGGGAGCGGTGACGTGGCCTGACTTCAGTTTTGACAGGATTTTCCGTCTTCTCAAGGGGGAAAACACCGTGTTGACAACTCTGTCAAGCGCGTGGAGGCGAACAGCAAGCGGAAAATTCACGGGCTCTTGACTTGATCGGTAACGGATAGCGTATGAAAAGCGGAACCATGATAATGAGTATTCGTGACGCAGTCTTTTCTGCGAAGATGACGACTCTCTCCGAAAGGAAAATTAGTTTCGAAACAATGTAATTCAATATTTTGGTTCAAGAGCCGCAGGCAGTTCACGGAGCACGAGCAGGACGGCGCGGCGTAGATTCAGCAGCTCAGAAGTTTTCCCCGAACGTATTTCGGCGTCCCGGGACATTCATATCGCTTGGGCGTCCTCGATCGAATCCGAACGCCACTCGAGGATTTTCTCTCATCGAACACTCGTGGCAGTACACTGTCGTCAAGCGCGCCAGAAGGTGCTTTGGAAAAGCTCGATGATACTTCATGGTAATTACCACCGTAGTGCTTGCCAAGCTCTTGGTCGCGGTTCCGTTGGTTTTGTTATGGTATCTAAGCAGTGGAGCTGAAGTTGCCGTTAGGACTGTCGGCGGTCTTCAAGGCTACCCAGCATGGAAGGAACGGCATGCTTCGTTAATGAATGGCTCGGCAAGCGGCTGAAATTTCGTTCCTGCCTCCGATTTGATAAATATAGACATTGTGCGCAGAAAAAACGCTTTGCAGAAACCCAAATCAATTACCGTCCCTACTCTGACTCAACGCGATGTGAGGACTTCATGTTCCCATATCGAGCCCGAAGCCCAAACCAGCCTATTCCATCGTAAAACTTGTCCCCCATTGACATGTGTTTAAGCTCGCGCGACCCGGACGAAAACCTCCCGCAACGGTCCTACAGGTTGTGCATGTCGACGGCAAGGCCGGGAAATGAGTCCGAGAAATTGACACTGAAGTCGATACTTACGCATACCGCGATGGCGAACATTGTGTCTTGTGCTTCTTAATCGCGTCTCCTGAAAACAAGACGAGTATCGCTCTTATAATATTCTCTCTAACAAAGACTCCTTTTTCTGCCTTCGCGGAGGAACTATTGCGAGGCATTACGGTGCTCGAATGAGGAATTCCGATATAATGGATGGAATTTCTAGTCAAAACCTGTATTATCAGAGAGGCTAGCACTGCCGAAGGCAACGATCACCAGAATTCTCTGACAATAGAATACTAGCGCAACAAAAAAAAGAAGGAAACTTCACCCCATTCACACAGACGAGGCGGAAAAAATATAATAAGTATAGCGTAAGGCGAGATTGATTCATAGCAATAATAATCGACGGTCTTCACTCACGTTCTGGGAAAGCCTTGGCGACACCTTTTACGGTCAGATCATCTGGAACAAGCACAAAATGAGTCACAATTCCACGTCCATTCTCTTCTGAATCATCCCTAGACGAGTAACGCAGGAAATATCTCCCCACTACGAGTCTTCTCCTTACTGGAACAAATCACCTCGAAGAATCGACCGATCCGAGTACACCCACAGGGGCTCTCCGTGAAGTCGTGATTGATGCTCACAGCTGCCACAGTGGGCTCGATACACAAATCATAATCAACATGGCCGTATCCGAAGGATCATCGAACAAACTATGCGCGACCGGTTGATGACGGAGTTTCCGACGTCGTTTCCGTTGAGAATCTCCTCCCCAATTCCAAGCAGTGACGAATTCGTCGCTTGCCGTCGCTAAGAAAATGCGATGGCCTCAGCTAGCCTACACGTTGGCATTGAGATGTGGCTATGCAAGTGGGTTGTATGGAATGTTCTTCCCGTTCGTCGAGGAACCGCCTTCAGAACATTCTGTTCGAAAGGGGAGGACGCAACAGCATTCGCGGCGGACATTTTGTTCTCGATTTCAAATGGTATTTCTCCCTCAAAAGCGAGATCATCGATGGATTGATTGAGACCGGTATCCCCCGATATTCTTCACTTCCCGTGGAGAATTCTCATTCGAGCATCAGAGGGCTAGGTTCCTTATCGTCGCGGAAACTATGGGTAATGTCTTGCCTACGCCATTCACGAGCGGAATCAGGCGCCGCACCGTCCGAAACTTCGCCGGAAGAATGGTTTGGCAGAATCCGTTCTCAAAGAGAATTCGACGAGCGAACGAGCCGGCTCCGACAGGAGTGTACCTAAGTTTCTGTTTGAATTGCCGAATGGCTCATTCCGGTGAGTGTCTAAGTGCCGTCGTGAGAACTTTATCACCAAGCCGAGTTCGGTTTCGATTCGGGTTGTTCTGGAACGGGAACACAGACTTCGACATTGAATGGTTGAAGCCTGAGTGTTTGATCAGGGAGGGGAGAGCACTTCATTCCTGCTGTGTGCGCGCGAACGGCCTTGCAATTTGTAGGATTCCGAGACTTTCACTTTGCTGGCCGATGGATTTGACGGATGGCTCTCGAAGTCTCCCGGTAAGGAATCATTTCACAGGCGGCAAGGCCTTGTACTGACGCGCTTCAGTCGAAAATGAGTGCGGCCGTGAACAAAAGAACATATCTCTGATGTTCCCTCACGGGACACCCCCTAAATGGGCTCTCATGCATGAAGTCAGTGAGAGCCAGGGGTTAGAATCCCGCGGACCCTTCATCGATAATTCCTCCATTCCGAAAGCCCGGATGGAGCAAAATTCTGATGTCCAGAAATAGATCTTGTGCTGCTCGCTGCTCTGTGTGTCTCGCCAGCTCTTCTTTGGAATAATTCAATGACGCAACGGTTATCGCCCATGGCGACCGTCCAGAGGGTTGGTCCGCACCCGTGTGGGCTCCTCCGACTCAGCGTGGGCTCCGAAGGTCCCCTCATTCAGTCACTCCGTTTGAGCAGCCGGACAAAAGCTCGTCCCATCCCGCATCAATCCATCCCTGGTAGAACTGAACCTTACCGCCCGGAATGGAGTCTGGAGAGAAAAATCCGATGATCCCGCGGGAAATTCCCGCAGTCGAGACCGCCAAACACTCCTAATTATGACACGAATCCCAGCCCGATGCGTAATCTTCCGGGCGATCCTAAGTCGGGAAGCCTCGCTTTCCCAATTTCCGCAAATTAATCCAACGATCCGGAAACTTTCGAGCACCACGAAGCGTCTCC
Source organism: Galendromus occidentalis (assembly GCF_000255335.2). NCBI lineage: Eukaryota > Metazoa > Arthropoda > Arachnida > Mesostigmata > Phytoseiidae > Galendromus > Galendromus occidentalis. The sequence continues at coordinate 193,556 of NW_003805456.1, forward strand.
ACTTCTTAGATCCGAGATCAGATCCGGAAACAATCCGCGCCGGCACCACTGTCCTGCGAACTGCACGCTGTGAACACTTGACAGGTCGGTATTCACGAGGGTATCCTTACCAAGCACGTATTTGAGAGTTTTCACCCGCTGCACGACGACAAAGCCTCAGAGTCGAGCATGCACGACGAACCGCGTTGCACCGTCAAGTTCGCACTGAAAACCGAGCGACCGCGCGGATCGCAGCTCGACGGAGAGGGATTCCCAGACGCTTAACGTAGGCTGCACGTAGGAAGCTCCGATACGAGACAAGCGAACCAGAGCGAGTCGGTGGAACAGAGAGAGTGAAACCTCTCTCAACGCTCAGCCGTCGACTTTATAAACTCGAGAGATGATTCTACCGATCTTTCTTGAATCACCGCCTGCGGCGTCCGCATGATCGTCGCGCAGAGCTCGACGGCTTGCGGTTCAGAACTCTCGACGAATTCCCAGCTTCCAAATGATATCCTATGGATGGAGGATTACCTTTTACTAGGGGCGCCGACTCCACCATTCGATGTTGCTGGCATTTTCCTGGAAAAGAAAGATAGAAATCCTTAGTATCGACTACACGAAGGGGGTGGAACGAAAAATATAGGATCATAGGACCATCGCGTCAACGAGAGACTGGCATCACCAAAACCATGTTGATATCATAAAATCGATACAGACAGTGTAAATATCGCTTCTCGTCCGGTCCTGAGTCCTGACACGCAAACTTCGATCTTACGTCGGCTGTCGAATGAAATTCCCGACGGCAAGGGGCTTCATCGGCGCGAAGAACTAGTTCAGGCCTCATTGGAGTAATAGAATGATTACTATTTTGTCGTTCCTTGTCCCTATAGCGATTCCATTCTCTCAGTCAACTACAACTGTCTCGTTCACGAAGGTAGCATTGACAAGACAAATTTCTGTCATTTCTGACACGGATAGCGTGACGGCTTGTGACGGCCGAAAAACATCAAGGCGGCCGCGAACAAGGATTTGACAAGCAATTTGGACATGAGAATAAGCTTCTAAGCATCCATCAGCTCGCTCATTCATCCCGTCGTTCGGTTGGGACAAACGCACGTACAATTTCATCAATGGTGGCGTAGCATCACGGAGCCGCGGTCTACGTGTGGCGAGGTTATGGCATCTGTTGCGAACAGCCTTTCCTAAGACAAGATCCGCCGCTCGCTTGGCCATTTGACCGATGCCGATTGAATTTCTGGTTTCCCACGCCAGGCCTTGCCCCAACGCCGGCTTGACGGAAACAAATTCCGAAGACAGCCGAAGAGCCGCGTATCTGTCAAACATAGTGGAAATCGAAAGCTGACCACTCGAGAAGACTCTCAGGATGAGGGTAGAGAAAACCGTCTTCCCTCCCGATCGCTTTCCACGCAGCAGCTCAGTTTCGGTAGGCCCGTGGAAAACCCGAGAATCCTCTAAATGTACTCCTCCCTTCTCCAACGCTTCGCTCGGGAGGAGAAAAAGCTGCGGTGCGATGCAGCTCCAAAGCTCCGACACGAAGTTTTCTGCAGATAAAAGTAGCTATCCACTCGCTTCGAGCAGTTTCGAGTGTTTCTGGTTTTCGCAGAAGCGGAGTTTTTCCTCGGTTTCGTTCTGATCGAGGAGTAAATATCGATACGTTGGGGTTCGTTACATTCGATTTGAGGCAATAAATGGAAATAATCATTCGGGACGATTTATACCGAGTGGAATCGATAGCTAAAGTCAACTCAAGTTCACCAAAGCATCGCGAAGACCACCCACTGAAGACGAACGTACCACCGAAGACGCTTACACCCTGTGGACTTAGCAGAATCAGATCCTCTGTCTACGTACGATAAGTGAGCGCCTGACGTTTAACGATCATTTTTCACGGTCAGCCCCTACCGGCTCACCAGTTGTACTGGGGGTCAATAGACGACTGCAGCTCTGTCTTCTCCTCCGAGCGAGCAAGTGAGTCGGTCGGCAATAAACTCTCTCGCGATTTCCTGCTATTACTTGCAGTCAGAGCAAAATGCTCATGGTCGAATGCTAATCAAACGGACGCTAGTTGTAAACGATACTCTGTATCTCCGAGTGCTTTCCTCAATGGTTCTTTGTCTAACAGGTGATGGTACCTCCGCTTGACCCTCATTTACGATGCAGCGCAATTTTCAGCATGGGGAAAAAATGGGTTCTTCCCTTCCGAAATATCTAATTATCGAGAGCACGATTCCAGAAGTACCCCATTCGGGGACGAAACCTCAGAAATCTGGAAGCTCTTCAGTCCAGACATGAGACATGTATGCAGATGCCTTTTCTGAGCTTTCCCCGCCTCATGCGGAGTCATCGGACTGCGAGCCGCATTCCAGGCTGAGGAAGATGATGAATAAATTTTTCCATGTCGCAACATAGACGCTTCAGTCGAGCGCCAACTCGCTGATGTTTCGAGGTGGGGAAGGAGAGAAGAAAGCAAAACAAATCTTTCTCTGTCGCTGCATAGGAATTCGTGGAGCGGGGAAGCGAGCCGGCGATCGAGTGACTTGATGAAGTCAAGAAAGGCAACCGAATCTCCATCTGTTGACAAATTGTGGAACAGAACGTCTCTGAGCCATTGAAGTCATGCGGAGCTCGACTGTCAGCCCTGATAGCGATGTAGTGGGAAAGGAAAACAGAACATGGTTCGAGTCGTTGACGGGATTTTTCTCCACTGTGCGGTGAACAATGGTGCATTTTGAGTGTTTTCTATGTGTTTTTTTACGCGTCGATCGTGACGTCCGCTGATTCGGGGGTCCTCGCGTAATAATAATAATAGAGCCGCAACAGGATTCTAGTTCTCTCAGAACGGATTCCCACTGCTCGGTCTCATTCTCCTTGGATCCTCTTATCTGTAGGGGGCACTCATGTGCCCTCTGTCATCGACGATCATCCGACCGAAGTATATCAGCCTCAGGATCTTCACTTTGGCAGCGAATTCAGACGACCCAAGAGCAATCATTTCCCGGGTCTCGGGACTTCCTCCTCGAAGCTACTCATCGGACTGAGCGATGATCAGGGAGTACGAATCAGAGCACTGGAACTGGAGAGCCTCAGCGGTCATGGACCCGAGAGTCCGTACTCGGCTCATGGAAAAAATCCAGTTTTTCGGAAACGGTGACCGTAACCCGAGAATTGTCTTGAGGGTTCAGCGTCTGACTTCTGCGGAAGGCTTCGCCTGACGAGCGTCATACCCGGGACGAAGTATCCATTTTTTTGAGCAATCGAACCTTCTAACAGCTAGGTAGGGCCGTTGAACCTTTCGATGTCTCCTCGATCTTCTATTGTTTCAACGATCAGCTCAGACTGACGGATGCACAGAGATATTCTGTTTCGAAGATTATCACCACAGAGCCGGCTGTCTATGACGTATGGAAAGAATAATATAACTCGGGGCGGCTTCCCTAGCTGTCGCCACAGTTTTTAAACACAACAAATCGTCTCGAAAACATCGTCCCGTTGTAACTCCAATGCTCGGAAGAATCTGTTTGTTGGAACGTCTCCGTCTTTTTCTGGAATGTTACATAACAAAAATGTCTCTGAAGCACCATCCACATGAAATCAATCATTCCGGTCGGTCGTGAAATCGATTGTCAAGCGGAGCCATTTTCGATTGCGATGATATTCTACGGACTTGTGGTCATCTTGTTAAATGACATCTGAAGCCCTGTACAGCCTCAGAATTGACTGAATAAATTGCGACTCCGAGACGATGTACTCGTGACGTTTTCCGAAAGTGCTCGGACGCGCTCAGGCAGAAGGATAAGGCGATGCCTGAATTGCTGTCCCATAGAAAAGCGAGAGTTTGAGTCCAGAGATCGTGCGAGAGCGCCTTTCCTCAATCGCAGGGAGTCGGAAGAAATATCCATCTTTGAACGATCGATTCATGGGCGGTCAGATGAGCCAATCAGTGGGCGACGTCTGCTGAGTCGCATCAAGAGGAAACTTTCTCTCTGAGGTTGTTGAATCGTGTGGGCTTAGCCAAGGTCGCAACGGACTCCTACGAAACCGTTTCATTCAGGGACATCCGACCTTGCGACGAAATTTACGTCCGACTGACGTCTTCTCACATTTGCATTCGACGCTCTCTTCACCGTCGACAGTGAGAAGAACTTCCGGCCTGCTTAACAAAACACCAGCTTCAGATCGAACAGAGGCTCGGTCAGAAATATTCACAGCAACAAGTAGTTCGTTGTCAAACTTTTCTGGATGCTGCTTTCCCCGAAGCAAATGCGCAAGCGTCCATGGTATTAGCGTTTTCAACAATGTTGTCAAACGCTTCTATTGAGCATCGTCCGTTCATTGGATTCGCATTGGTCCTGACAGCAAGGCTCGCGTTCGGAGAATGCTTCAGATGAAGTCATGCACGTAAGGATTGAAACAAACTTCCTCCAGGTTACTTTTGATCAGGAACGGCATAAATCCGAGTATTCGAAATTGGGGAATGTCATCCGCGTTATGGCGTTCGTGCTGGTATCAAGCATCAAACGATGCGCGACGGTACGCGATTCCGTACAGCCGGAACTTTGGGAAGGCAGCGGTCAACGCCCAAGCACTCCACGTGTAATGAACATTATCCGACCACCAATATTACATAATACGCGCTATGGGAGTCAGTGTATTTTCTTCCCATAATTCATTTCGGTGTACGCTCCTTCCCGGATGCGCTTGAGTTTGCAAATCATCATTATATGTTCTAACCCTCCAACGATGAAAAGTACGGCCGAGTCCCGTGCACGATCAATTCATATCGAACAAGCCAACGATCGCTCAGCCCCACCAGGTCTTGAGCATATGATGCTACCGCAGATTCACAGCGACCCGAACCGAGGAGTGGTCCCGGGGTTCTGCTAGCAACGCTAAGAAGGAAGAAAAATTTGGGCTTCACGTCACGCATGCATATCGGCGATGTTCACAAATCGAGCTATTCATTTGATCTGGATCCACGGAAAACTGGCGACCCGAAAATGTCGCACGTTATACTCGTTACAACGTTTATGGGTCAAACTCCTACATAGTACACGCGCTCGTTTCTCTTTTCTTCTCTGATTTTTTTCCGACCCTGTCCGCGCTTCGGGAGCGAACTTGCAGGCGGCGAGCGCTCTGTGTACCAGAGTTTTGCTTTTTTCCACGTTTGGAACCGTTCTCTGAAGCATTCATCGAGCATTCACGGTTCACGAGGGGGCGGTGCGCCAACGGAATGTGATGAGCCCTTGCTGGCAGCCGAGCTTGACGATTGTAGAAGCGATCCCTCTGATTAAGCCGTTCATTTAAACGGCTGCATAGTTTGTCAAATTTTGCTCAGTCGCGGACGACCCTTGACGCGAACAGACAGAAACAAAGTTCGCTTGCTTCCGAAGCGTGAAACCGAAGCTCAAAGGAGCCGAAGCGAAAGAGTCTCGGGACTATTCTGTCTTTTTTCTGACTTTGCATACTTTTCCCCGTTCCCTAAAAAAATGAATATACCGCACGATAATCCACTCTCACGGAATCCGTGACGCAAGCAGTCTTCAGGAATCCGTTATGAGCCGAATGTGAACCGCATCTACGGATGCAGACCGCGATCGATCGATCGGTCGGTCGGATGGAGTCGTCACGTCGCTCGCGATGACAGCTAGACTTTCGAATCGGATTTCGGTGCAGCTTTTCCTATTCCACGTCTTTTTTCCTCCACTCCATCCCTCGCTCGACGCAGGTTTCGCTGTTTCAAGATTATTCGTTGGCGGTCGGTTCACCCGATTCGCACGGTGAAACTCGGACCAGAGGAGTTGGTTTTCGAGGCTTTGTCTTTCGGATCATCCCTCCGCTCGGCTGTATGTTTCCGTAAACTTCACCTCTTCTTTCTCTTCTTTCACGGTCAGTCGTCTTCTTCTGCGCTACTATTTTTCTGTTTTCGACATCTTCACTCGGAGCGCATTGGGAGGAAGCGATCCAGCCGCCTCCCCTCGAATATCATCTCGGCGGTGACCGGCAGGCTTCTAGAGCTCGATATTGCGTTTCCCATCAGGATATTTTCCATAGTTCGATAGATCGTATCGAATCTACGATTCACCATTCGAATGTGATATCCTGAATTCTTCAGTTTTTTCCATTTCCAGACACATCTCAACTGCGAGATCCGCGTCGACGAAAAAATAAGCTGCGGACACGCTCTGTCCATGGATTCTCGCCCTCGAATAAAAACATATGATAAGCTACCGGGACTTCGTCGTGACCTCGTCTACTTGGTGAACCAGTTGTCATCTGCTGCCGATGAACCATTTTCTGGGTGGTGGCCACGCACCGAGTCTGGATTGTTTCTGCTTCTGGCTGTCAGCGAACGAAATCGACGACCTTGATCAGTCAATGCCAACGGGGGACACTTCCCATCTAAACAATGCGTGACCCGTGGATTAAGAAATCCGAAACAGATCTGGAATCACTTCCCGAAGCCGATCGCTCTGGAAAGATTTCCCGGGTCTCATCAATATTCTCACCACATGATGGACACGGCGATCGATTGCTCTCGATTCCGAAATTCGGAGGGAATCTGGAATCCTTCACCGTAGACGCTTAGAAACCACTCTCATTCACCGGTCATACAGCCCTTGAATGGAACGGATTAGACAAATCCCCCAGTTCCAGCGGGTTGTCTCCCCGCGGACCTGGCGGTGACCGGGTTTTTCTTTTGGGGGGAGTGATGGTGCACTTCCAGGAATTCGGTTGAGTTCCAAGAAGAAGATTGATTCTTGCAAAGCATCGAGAAGTACAGAATTTCAATGAACGAAAGGCGTGGAATCGCATAAATCTAAAGGGATTGGTTGCCTATTAAATTTTTGGAAATCAAAAGAGCGACGAGCGTCCTGACTGCAGGGGAATTCGTGAGCTCTAATATCGATATATTCTGCTTGAATAATGACTGACCGAAATACACGAGGCTATGGGTATCCCGGACCGTCGACTGGATTCGAACCTCGGCATTGGGACCCCTGGCTATCACTGATCCAGAAACGGCCAGACGAGCAGAACCCGAATCGGGGAGAAAGAGCTATAGTGAAGCTCGAACTCCCTCAAGAGGCTCATTTCGAAGAGAACGGTCTCCGACTGAGTTTACCCTCGAATGAAGGATCAAGGACCCCGACTTCTGGCCGCTCGACGATAGAAAGACCCGATGGCGCTGTCGCTAAGATAAGATTTCGGTCAAAACTCTTTTCGATCTCTCTTTTTCTGACGGCGGTGAAGCCTCCCACCTCGTATCGTCCCGACCCACATTGGAAGAACCGTTTTTCAACCACCGGATTGGGACTCACAAACAGTTCATGAGACAGGACCCTGATATCGATCAGAATGTTTCTATCAATAATCAGGACTCTGCCGATGATCACAGCACATTAGTACTCTACGTCCCTCGATATGGAGTGAGCTCAAGTCACGCCGAATTCCAACGAACGGACCACCATACGCAAGGAAACCGAAGGCGAGATCGACCGCCAGTTTTCAATCGATTGATTGCGACTAGCGACTCATCTCTGTTCCACTGAAGAGCCCGTGATATGGATGCCTGATAGAAACCCGAATATCTGACCCATCTGCAGATGAACGTTCTGTGTAGGTTTGTCGCATGGGAAATGATGGATTGTATTTGTGTGTGACGACGATGCGGCGACGTTGTCAACCCCTTGCGTGTAGCGGAAGAGGGATAGAAAAGTGTCGATGTGGGTGGCTGTTGGTCGTGGTGCCGAGCGGCTTTGGTAATGTTGGCTGCGTTCGTCAACGCCTACAGATTCAGCATAGTGACATTGGTGAGCGACGGCGGCGCTCACGACGTCCGTAAAAAGATTGTCGTCGTTAGTTATTTCAATGGCAGCGCCAGGAAGGAAGCTCACGGGCACGACCGCGAGCGACCGTTCTTTACTCAACGATCAAGGGCTCATCCGAACACTGCGACCGGACGCGAGAGGAACCAGAAAAAAAGGACAGCACTCGCACCCCTAAACCCGAGCGCTGTAAATCTACGTCAAAGACTTGCTCGTTTTTTTCCACTATTTTACTTCTGCCTTTTTATCGATCCTGCGGTGGATCGCGGTCTCAAAACGGGACCCAATCGAGTCGTTGACTTCGATGGACGGTGTATTTCCACTCTATCCCAAAGAATACTGCCGTGGATCGTTTCCCTGATTTCTTAGGAGGACGACGGAGCACTTCTCGGTGTTTTGCCTCAAATTGTCGTCGCGTTCCGGTTGGTAGGGGACAAGATAAGCGGCACGCGTGTCTCATTCACAGTTCCAGAAGAAATTTTCGGCTGAAAGTGCGTGCTCCTTCCCCTCGTCCGTTCCACAACGAGTTTCGAGAGTTGACAGTCTCAACGATAACAAAGCCCTCGATGTTTCTGGAGATTCTGACTCGTTTCAGAAGAAGATCTTCAACATGTTCACGGTGTTTTGTCTTCGAAGCGCCTGCTCGTCCGACTCTGACCGCCTCGATCGGGTCTCACTTGATTCTCTATCCATCTGACTGAGGGTCGAGCGAACTGACTCAACGGAGAGAGCAGCACTATCAATCATTCCAATTTGAGCTGGCGGAGCAATTTGCAACGTTTTGTAGAGGCAACCGCGGCTACATACTACGGAAGGCCCGTCATCCGAAAAACGCTCGACGGGCATTCTGGCACCGGTGGCAAGCGCCGGCTCAGTAGTCGCGGAGGCCGGCGTGTGGAGCTCCGTGGAGCCCCGCTCCATTAGCCGACGAGCAGAGAAAGAAAGAAAGACAGAGTAGTTGTGTAAGTTTAATTCAAACGATGCTGTAACTTCGACAATGCTGCGCAGGGTCTCTAACACCTTACGTAGCAGCAAACATATATATGACGTACTAGCGCTCCCGGTCGCCGCTTCGCGGCGACTCGGAATCGCTAGACTCACTACACATGCGCTAGCTCCGAGTGCGCTGGCTCCGTATGCGCTGGCTCCGGGTGCGCTTGCTTTGATCGCGCGTGCTCTGGGTGCGCCTCCCTGCTCCCCTCCCCGTTTCCCACTTCGTTCCGCTTTCCCGTTTCCCCGCTTTCCCGTTTCCCCGCTTTCCCGTTTCCCCGCTTTCCCGTTTCCCCCACTTTCCCGTTTCCCCACTTTCCCGTTTCCCCGCTTTCCCGTATATTCCATATGTTCTTCGGAAAATCTTTACCCTTCACGGCTACAGCGATTTTCAGCGAGATTCATTAGTAGAAAGACAGAGGCCAATGATGACGGCAACCCCCGATAGCCTTCTTAGGAGCTCCCGAGAATCCGCCCCCTCATGATGGTCCAGCCGTTGAGAAATCCTGCGAATTCCCGCCTTCCCCTTTATGAAATCTTTGATTCTCGGTGAGAGGACAACTCAAATAATTTTTTTATGGTGGGAGGACCCATCACATGAGAACGACGACCCTCACATGACCTCCCTGAAGCTCCCGAGAACCCCCCCCCCCGAATTTTCGCGGCGATCGGTTCAGGCGTTTGTGAATTTAGCGAATTTACGATTTTTCAATGCTTTTCCGAGTTTTCGTATTTTCGCCACTGGAGCACTCAAATAATTTTTTTAAGGTAGAAGGACTCATCGCATCGGAGAACTGACCCCCCTATAACCACCGCTGGATCGCCCAGAACACGCTCCTAAATTTCACGACGATCGGTTCAGCCGTTTCGAGTCTATAGGTGACACCAGACAAACAGACAGACAGACAGACAAACAAACAGACAGACAGACATACGTTTTTATATATATAGATAGATGTCCTCCGGAAAATCTTTACCCTTCACGGCTACAGCGATTTTCAGCGAGATTCATTAGTAGAAAGACAGAGGCCAATGATGACGGCAACCCCCGATAGCCTTCTTAGGAGCTCCCGAGAATCCGCCCCCTCATAGTGCTCCAGCCGATGAGAAATCCTGAGAATTCCCGTCTTTCCCTTGATGAAATCTTTGATTCTCGATGAGAGGACCACTCAAATAATTTTTTCATGGTGGGAGGACCCATCACATGAGAACGACGACCCTCATATGACTTTCCTGAAGCTCCCGGGAACCCACCCCTAAATTTTCACGGCGATCGGTTCAGGCGTTTGTGAATTTAGCGAATTTGCGATTTTTCAATGCTTTTCCGATTTTTCGTATTTTCGTGGGTGGAGCACTCAAATAATTTTTTTAAGGTAGAAGGACTCATCGCATCGGAGAACTGACCCCCCTATAACCACCGCTGGATCGCCCAGAACACGCTCCTAAATTTTCACGACGATCGGTTCAGCCGTTTTCGAGTCTATAGGTGACACCAGACAAACAGACAGACAGACAGACAAACAAACAGACAGACAGACATACGTTTTTATATATATAGATAAGCAATGCGCAACCGATCGTCGCGATGGCGAACGAACAGAAGCCGATGGTCTGATATATCCATTCGAGAAATTCGAGTCTTCGAGTTTTTGTACATACATGGGAAGGTAGAGGCTCTCAAGGCAGCCTCGGGGGCGAGTCCGAGCATTCGGAGGAAGATCAAATGCAAACGTAAGTTCTCTCGATTCGACTCTCCAACATAAGTGACCTGTACGCTTCTGAATTGAGGGCGAAAGAGCCAGCGGGGTTCCCCTGTGAAGTCACCAATCGGCTGGAATTTTCTCCAGCCCTGTGTGTTCCATCACCGATAGCCGTCCGGGCGTCGATAGAATCTGTTGGCCTCAGGTAGTCGATGGTAACGTAATTTCGACCGAGTATCCGATTCATTCTTCTCGTCCCCGTGTCATTCCTCGACGGAAAGCCTCGCGTACGGCGCAAGCTACAGAATCCAAGCCATAAAAAAACTCTGGGTCGGCGTTGTCGTGGAACGCAGAGGAAATCGTAGTCCGCATCGATCAGCGGATTCGGATTCCGCTCGAGAATCGTCAAGAGAGATAGACAGATCAATCAGATCAACAGTCAGGTTCTCAGGAAGCTATGTCAGGGAGCCGACAAGATCTCCGCCGAAATTATGCGGCAAAGAGAAAGAAGCTTTCCGCCGTTGTCGGCGGCCCGATACTCCGAACAATTGTATCGGAGCATCTTCGCTCATTTTCCGCATTCCATCGGCTTACCTATATAGGTGAACTCTGAGCTGCTTTCGTGCGCAATCCTGCAGGACTATCAGCAAGATCGGTGTTTCTTTTCCATCAGACTACAATGGGAGCCATGCTGATGATTGATGAGCCCCAATTTCGAGTACCGACTCGCTCGTAGTCCAGAAACTACCTGACCCTCTCGATTTCTCCCGTTCTTTCTCTCTTGGCATGATTCCGGTAACAACAGAAGCAACTCGATATATCGACGCGATTTGGGCATATTCAATTTGCGCCAAACGAGCCCAAGCAATTTACGCGGCTCCCCGCGTACCTCCTTCCGATGAAATGAGCGCTCTTCCCTGCATGCCTCCTCACGACTGGATGCACGACTTGCGAGCGTAATGAGGACGTTGTCTGATGCACGCGGTTCACTCATCCAATTATACGGACGGCAACGCGTACCGATACAATTCGACATTATTAATCGTTGTGGTGCATCCGCGAACCGGCTCACCGGCGGCTTCGCGCGAAGGAGCTGTCTACACGGCGGGGTTATCTCATGCATTTTCTGTAAACGCTGCACCATTTCGGAACCGGCGAAAGGAACCCTCGACAATCTTCGACGCAAGTACCATAGCCGCGAAATTGTGCGCCGTTCGGATCCTAATGCGGTCTGGGATTTCTCATCGAAACCCTGGGCGCGGTGTGCAATTCAACTTCATAGAGGAGCTCTTTTGAACGGATGCGTGCTCCAGTTTCTCGATAGCGTCCAATCAATCGCTTCATTGAACTCTCTAATTATTCGCTTGAATGACTCATAAATCCCGCAGCTCCATGCATCGACGTTGGTCTCTTCACCGTCCCGGAGGAACCTTCAACTAGTGCGAAGGTACACCACCGATCCGTCACCGGACGCAGTCCAGTCTACGCAACGCGGAAGGAGACCGACACGCCGTCTCCTCGTCCCGCCCTCTCTCGATGGGCTCAGCTGATTGACTTGCGAGGCTCTCCCCCTCCCCCCCAGAGTGTCCGAAGCTGAGCGAAGCTCCACGAGCTTTCTCGGAATCCGCCCGACGTAATTTTCACGCTCGCGTATAGCGACCCGGCGGTAAGCGCCGCTCGGCTGTAAAGACATCACGGGAAGAGAGCAACCGCAGGCTCGCTCGAATACATATTTGACGAAACGAATTATTGGTGGACATCGTGATCAGCAAATGGTCTTTTGTAATTGTTTACAATCATCATGAACGGCAAAGGAAGCTCTTGTCATGTTTGCGCGATGATCATCGACTGGTCGCCCGTCCGACCCGCTCTTTTTCTGTCCTTGTTTTCACTCATGATCCGTTCTTCTATTTTTCACGTTGTATCTAGACGTGCGTGTCCGTAGAAGCGAGCAGCGAGCATGCTTGCTCTCTTAATAAATTCAGCTTTCCGTCAGAGCAGTTACTCGTGATAAATTGTTCCTCCAGCAATGCCTAAAGGTTTCCGCCCAAGACAAGTTATTCACATCTCATCGATCGGGGTTACCCGTTCACCTCCTCGCAGAATCTGACGGAATCGACTGCAAGCAGAAAAATCGAGAAATACTCCTTTCGCTCATCCGCGGTGCTCATTCGCTCCATCGACTTCATTGTTTTATCTCGAACATGATCCGTAGATCGATAGAGTACCTGTAGATCTGCCTGAAATGACTTTCACGACGCAGTACGGATCTGTGCAGAAGATTTATGAGTGTCTATCACACTCCTTAGAAAGCATGTAGACCTTATCGACGGCTCACACAGCTAAATCTTGTGTGGAGTCTTTGTTGCGAATCCTCCGATCGAATGGCCCGGGAGTGAGATGTCATCTCCGTCGCCATCTACGCCGTCTACGCGTCGACCCCTGCACCGAGCAGAATAATCCTCGATCCACTGCTCGGATTCCCCGAAGACGACCTGATTTCGACCCGTAATCGAGACAAGTTCTTTTGTGCACTGCACAGTGAAAATTTTCATTCCTAAATTGATGAACACTTAAGGAACCTCGGAGCTCGTCCGACTCGAACACGCGAAATTCGTGCGGACGGATGCTCCCAGAAGCAGCGCACTTTTCTCCGATTCACAGATTGAGATGGAGCGGCAGCCGAACAATCCGAATAATCCGAACTGATAGCGGTGCGCCGCGAAGTTCTGTGATCTTCTTGCACCCTGACACCGCTAGGTGCCGACATTGTCCGATCCCGTGCCACCTCTATCGTGAACGCCTTTATCTGTTACCTCACCGATGTTATCTGATGCTACATGCTTGCTGAGGTGAGCGAACTCGTTTGAGTCGCGCGCGCGCGCGATAACTGGCGGAATGGTACCTCGGGTTGCCGCTCGGAGTTCTCGCAGGAATCAGAGATAAACATGCGGGCCGCTTCTTTTCGTTTTCTTTTCATGTTTCATGTACAGCTCATTGTTAGCGCTCATCGTCCGTGAGGAAGGTGTGGTTCCTAATAGTCCACGGAACGGCCGGTATTAGCTCACCGTTTTTCTCCCGTTCGAAAACGCTCGTCGTTAACACCGCATAAGCTTGAAAAAGATCGCAGCTTGGGAGCGGTCGACTGGGGATCGATGAATATCCGTCGACATTTTGGCCCTTCCAGACTGAATCGATTGCTAGTATTTGCGTCGAACGAGTTCAACAACCCAACGCAGTGGCGATCGGCTCCCTATGGAGGTGACGGATGAAGTAGGCAAGTAGCGTGACGAGGTCACTCTTGAGATTCACGCCCATCGAGAGCGAGTGGGGGGATGGAAACACAACTCATTGGGGCCTGAATTCGAAACGAGGTTCGGACCCTGGAGAGCCTGCCAGAGGACCGGTGGCCCAATGGGACCGCTTTGATACCACCGAGGCGGTGAGCTCTCATCATAACTCGATTTCGCTATCTCAAGGTCGACCCGCACAAATCCTCGGTAATATCTGAAAGAAGGTTCAACCACGATGTAGGTGCTCGAGAGTTTTCGCTGTCATCGTGGAATTGTCCCTTGATTCCCGCTCTTCTCGATCGAAATTGCTCCAGTTATCACGATCAGAGATACCGAAATGATGTCGTCCGACATCAATCCTGTCTCGATTTCATTAGGCCGCCGTGTTACGCTCGCCCTTATCGCAAGAAGCCAAAATCCACGGCCTGAGCGGTCTGAGCGCCGCCTGATTGAGGAATATTTGGAACGCTGTTATCTGACCGTAGGTATAACAATCACGGAACCGTCTCGGGCGCAGGTAATCAAGTCATCCAACTGGGGGGAGGGGAAGGGGGGAAAACACCAGGAAGGAAATGAAAAGAGGAATGAATGAGCATCGATTAGGGATTGGAAAAATCCGGACAGTTGGAGGGAGAGCGAAAAAGCCCTTTGAGCTTGATGGACCGAAATATTCTCGGGTGCAGAAGAATTCAGTTTGAAGATTAAAATGCGATTCCTCGTTCAGCTCGAATTTCATTTTCAATCGAATTTCTCCGGTCGTAGAGATGATTCCGTAGCTCTAGGAATGATTTCAGCCCGGGAGCAGATAGAAAACGCGTGCGACAGTCATCATACGACGGAAGCGATTTCTCGCTTTCGTGATCGCGGTGAAGAGAATACTCAAGCTTCTGGAGAGCTTCCCAAAGCTATGGATGAATGAAAGCTCGTCTCCCGAGGCAGAGCGGAGCAGGCGAAGGATGGACGAAGACATAGAGCTCGTCCGACTCGGATCGATCGCATCATGCCCACGGGAAAATTTCGCGGCTGTCGACGACTCGTGGAGAAATTAGGGATCTCCAGACTGCCTCGCTCTTCCATCACGACATTCGAGAGACGAATGTCTCTTTGGTCATTTGGCATTAATAGATCCCGCATTAGACTTCTAAATCCAACTGCCCGATACCCACGCTCGACGCTTTTCCGACCTCTTATACGGCTCGAGAACCAGGATACGTTTTTTGCGCGGCTCCGCAGGGTTCTTCAGATTACGAATTGAAAGTTCTTTTTTCCGGAGGTCTCTGCCATGAAGGCGATAACTCCCCGGAGAAGTCTAGGTTCCTCGGATGTGATCATCAATTGGTCGGAGTCCGAGATAGGAAAGTCAGGATTTGGGTAGAAGCTGTCACAACGGAAGATTCAGACATAACGCTCAGGATTCGGCTGGACATTTTTTCGCGGAAGTCGCACCATGGGTGCCGCTTTCCGCACGGGCTCCAGGCACTGAGCAAGCGGGTGCTTCCCTAGACTAGCGCTTCTTCAAAAACAGTTGAACCCTGTATTGGAAAAGAGAGAAGAATTATCTACATGTTTGATTTCGTTTCGGGTAGCCGACGAGGTTATCGACACCACGGATGTTTGGCCCGTTGCGGGCTATGCATAAAACTTGACGGTGGTTTTCGCTGTGTTCGAGCCGACAATTCGACGCCCATATTACCCAGTGCGAACTTGGACAGCTTCCCGCGCGAAATTCACTCCGACGCTTCTACAGGGGCTCACGCCATGCGAAAACCTCTCGCTAGAATAACCGCGTCGCGTCGCTTCCCAGAACGAAGAGAATACGTAACCCGGAGAGGTCGGGAATTCCGTCAAGTTTTATCGAGTCGTCAAGAGCCATCCGAGTTCCACAGACGAGATTCAATCTCCGATCGTTCCGCCTTCGCCACGTTCGTTTCGCCCAGGAACCTTTTAGAAACCCGGGACAGGAATCGAATTCCGGTTACCATTCGCGGCTCGATCGTGCAATTGGAGCCTCCTCAACTCCCTACATTCGAGAAAAAAATGAAATCATAATTTTTGTGAGCGAAGGTCACGAAGCGTAAGGGGCCGTTGAATTAATTAAGGACGTCGGAAGAGCATCCCATGCACAGAAAAAAAGTTTTCGCCGTAAAACGAGAGATACAGCAAATGAGTGGCTCTGATAGAGCCGAACATAACGGCACAATAAACAAGACTACGCAAAGATTCGACGACCAGCCTGACGTCGTGTCGTGGCTCGCATTGCTGTCGGTTTTCCTTCCGACACTGGCTCGTGGGGCTGCGCTTCGAGGTTGGAAATGACCGAATTTTTCCGATCCCGAAGTCAATCGCGGGCCAGTTCCTCTGGCTGAGTGAGTGGAAGAGGGGTTTCGAGAAGTTGGCCGCCTACTAGCACTTTGACCCAAGTCGTGATAGGGGTGATTACAATATCCAACGGTGGCTCGTCCCATACCAGAAACAGCAGCGCCGGCAGCCACTCTGACACGAAGTCTTCGAACGGTGTCGTTTCTTGGAGGAAGGCTGGATCACGACCTCATCGATGACTCCCATTTCCAGTAGTTCGCTCGCTCGCTCGTCGCTCGAGACTCGAATTGACGACTTGATGATATACCTCGCTGCATATTGCGGTGATCCGGCGTAATTTGAAATATGGCGTTGGGTCAACAAGACCTCTTCCAGATCAGATGGCGTGAGACATCCTCTGGAACCGCGGCTGGATGAGATATCCATCGTCAGATCTTCTCGAGCGAAATTCTCTCGTAGAACGGATCGAGCAAGGCTCGAGCCTCGGGTCGAGTTTCCGGATTCCCGAAACGCCGAGAGTGTTTTGGACAGAGCTCATGCTTCGAGTAAAAGCTTGCCGCAAAAGAGCGTCACGATAACGCCGCGCCGTTAGCGCCGGAGCGAAATGTACCATTAAATTAATTCTGTCGGTGTGAATCTTTCCGTTTCTCGTTGTCGTCGCCGGTGCCGCTGCGGTGGAATCAGCGGCGGCGGCGGCGAGCATGCATTCGCGGCACGGATACGGCGGCCTGCTGTGAATTATTTCCCCAGCTGCCAGAGTGTCAGGACACGTTCACGGAAAAATCGTCTCATTGTATAAAACATTGTCGTGAACTCGTTCTCATTGCCTGGAAGAGGAACGATGTACGGCGAGCCAGTCGAATCGCTGTACATTTTTTCCACACCGTATGTCGGCCAAACGATGACGCGCGATAAAGCTTGAATTCCTTCTTGGTGCCGACCGGGCTGATGGTTTTTCCAACGCGTTTCATTAACGTTCCTCCATTTTCACCTGATTTCCGAGCGGGGCCGGAACGATACGGATCGGATCCTGGACAGATGCTTCGGCGATGGTCTCAGATCGCACCGCGTCCGAACATCATCATTGATCGGATTCCGTCGAGGAGAAACATTGGAAAACGCCGACGACGGCTCGGTCAGCCGCTTTCCGAGTTTCGGAGACACGGAATCCACGACGCGGCAGATCAGCAAAGAAAGCGGATTGGCTCCTTTCGTAATTCGAAGGATCCCACAGCTCGGAGTTGGGCGTTGATCTCGAGCCATACCTGGGACCATACCGACCCACGACAACGGCTGCCTCCCCGTTCGCCATGATGCGCAAGGTAAGTTTTGCTACATTCCGCTCCTAGGAAACCGTATGTCAAAACGAGGAGTCCGCACATCGAATCTCCGCGGCTTCCGAGGAGCGGATTCTGTCCATCGCATCTTCCGGATGCCGCTAAGGAGACGCCAATGGTCTACGTCTACGGCTCCGGCAGGGTAGATCCTCATTCGTATTTTCGAGGACCGAAGAAACTTGAACCAGCGGCGACCGCGCTCACCACCGATGGCCACCCGGGCAGCGCAACTTCCAGAATCATTGGACGCTCTTCGGGACTGTCGCTCTTGACGTGGAGATCGTGCCTCCGAGAAAACGGAAATTCGCGATTCGCTCGTGGGAACATCCCACCACGAGTGGATTGTGCGTGGCGCAGCGAATCAACCCCCACACTGAGCGGGTGACTAGACATGAATTCCCAGAGCCGACTGAGCTCCCCGTCATAGTGGTTTCCTCTTCGGCCGGTGAAATATGAATTTCCTCCTTGGGTCCGCACGATTCCGAGCATCACGCAACACGGTTTCCAATACACTGCGGAGCATCTCGAGGCAGCGAAGAGCTTCATCGGTTCTTTGGAAACCCGATTCGAACAAATTACTCCGTTCCATTTTTTCGAAGTCTAAATGATTCTACCATTTCCGATCGTCCACTCAGCTTGGCAGCTGCGGTGTTCAGATGAGGAGACAAGTCATATTGGTGTAGGATTCGTATTCGCGGACATAGAAGTCGCTCCTCAGAAGAGATATTCATTGAGCGCTCCGCACTCATCTTTCGAGCGACGCCCTTTTTTCCACCGACAACGCTCGTGGTCAGACCCCTCGGTACACTCCACGGCATTCACTCCTGAAGATCAGCCGCATAGCGCGTCGTCGCTCGGTTACGATCCTAACAAGAAACCATGGTCCGAATCCGGAGGTTCGCTTCCGCGTCGTCGAGCTGAGAATGTCCTGTCGTTAGAAGTTGTGAATCTAAGGAGCTCCCGAAAGAGGCGTGAGCCATCCCGTGGCTATAACTTGTCGTCGATTTTTTAGTCGCTAACTAGAGACCCTATCGTTTCGGCAGTTATCATATTCTGGGAGTCCTCAAATCTTACTTCGCTGAGCGAGGTGAATATTTTCTGAGAATTTTGTCCGATCCCATGCTATGAGGCTCTTACGACGAATCTTGACAGCTCCTCTATGAATTCACCATTTTCGAAAAAAAGGTGGCTCGTTTGCCCTACGGCTTGAATCCCCCGACTGGTCACTGGGGTTAAGGGCCTTCCATCACAAATCCATCAAGCAATGGCCCCAAGATTTCCAGAATTCAATCTGCCGTCGGTCGAACCAACTTTCCCCTTTCAGATATCCTTTGGGAGAAGCCGTTGGGATCCGCAGACTCATTACATGAATACGCGGCTTCCTTCAAAGTACTTCGGCCCATGACGATTTCTAAGCCGCAATCCCTCAATCGTTCGCGAAGGACGCCGAACGGGTGCGCGCGGAGTTCTGGTAAATAGTTGCCGTATCTCGTTTCCACCTTTGTTTCTCCACGAAGCCACCTGACAAAACGTTTCTGATCCGATAGTGGCGACGATCAGAATGATGATACAGATGATGTCCTGGTTCTTGTCGAGCCCAGTGAGCATCGCTTCTTCTTGGCTTCTTTTCGCCTCTTTTCTATGAGTCCCATTGTTTTGGAGGGACCTTCATCAAGGTCCACAGGTGGACAAACGCAGTGGTCGCAAAAGACCCAGAAGTCAAGAAAGGATTCTCAGCAACTGTCTTCGCCAACAATTCAGTCAGCCGCTCATTTTGTCGGTCGATTCGCCGAGCGGCCGGAACCCCTAAAACGACGACAGGTCTTCCCCAGAAAGCTCCTGTCTAAGTCGTATGAGCTCCATCTAAATTTAGCCGGACGGCATTCATCACCTAGTCCATGTAACGTAAGGACGACGTCCACGTTCCCTTGTTTGGGACATGAACGAAAGACGAAATTTCCGCAGAATTGAAGACAGGGTCCCGGTCCTTGCTCCAATCATAATCCCAAGTCGTCAAGCCGGCCGGAGATTCGAGTTCTCTGTTCCCTTTCCCCTCCCCCCGATCGACTTCGTGTGATTGGGGGGCGAGTGGAAGTTGGATCTCGTATCTTTGTGGACGCGGGAGAACGAGTCGCAAGCGAGAGGTGCGCGGCTCTTATGCATCGCGACAGCTGGGCGCGCTCACGACTTGTCAAGGTTATTTGATTCGGGATGAGTGCGATTCAAAGGAGGAGAACTATTTGCATTATTCAGACACGTTCGTCCGGCATCGCTTGTACGGCATCCTCGTTACGTAATGGCGGATCCAAATTTTCACTCGTCCACCCCGTTTTCTCCATCGCCTGCTCCGCATGACCGTAAGCCTCAAGGAATGGCGTCTACAGCTACCGTATAACGGTCGGGTGTACGTGCGCATGACCGTGAATCGTACTCGTGATATCGCGGGTATCGGTTCCGGAACGATCGGGAGAGAAATTTTACGGAAGTGAAGAGACGCGCTGAACAGCTTGCGAAAACCATGGTGCGCTTCCCGCGCCCCGGACAGACACGGTTTCACTAATATAATGGAGTTAATAAGGGTCGTTGTCGTCGTCGTCGTCGGCTGCGGCGTTGAAGTCCTCGTGGTTGTCGTCCCCAGACCCATCTTGTTCTTCATCAACGCGGAGCATCAGTAACATTACCATTATAATGTGGGAACTTCTGCAATGTTTTGACTTCAAATGGCTGCATCCGACAGCTCCCGGACAGTCTCACTGGTTCAAAATGAAACTACTGAGGCGTAATACAGCCACTTTGTTCCGAATGGAGTCAGCTTGAGGACGGCGCCTCGGCGGATTCCCAAGTGAAGTTCGCGCCCTAGACTGTCAGGAACCATGAGTGATTCCAAACCGTGGAGGGACGTAGACTATCCAGTCGGGAAGTTCCACTGACAGCCTCGTTCTTGATTTGGTCTTCAACACTCATTTTGACGTGAACCACGTCTATAAGGACACTTGTGTAAACACCGTTACGGAAAAGGGAACGGATGTGACGTCAGGCACCACCCAGAGAAAAGCTCAGCTCCACAGCATGGAATACTCATATTTATCATCATTGCCTCCGAAGAACTCTCTCCCCAGGAGGCAAACACCTGCTCAAGAACGATTCCATGACCTCCGCCACTGAAAGACTTCTGTGCCCAAGACGCGCGGAGATTTGAAAAGAGCCGAGAGCAGACGACGGCGAGTTACCCCGCATTCGTTCCAGCCCCTCTTCTACTTGCTCGAATAACCTTCGAAAACGTCTCTGGCCGTATTTATGCTGTTGGAATGAACGACAGTGAAAATGGTGAATCTCCGTCTCCGTCTGCGTTCGACCCCACATCAAACCATACTTCACCCTCATCAATCAAAGAAAGCCCGGAGACTCGTTCCAGTAGCACCCCGCGCTCACCCCCCCCCCCACCTAGAAACCCCACCAGAAAACGATAAATCATATATCTTACTTTAGCTATCATCGACCGATACTGACGGTTTTCACCGAAGCCGTCATCCTAAATCTAATCTAATATATAAGGTAAAGTGTTTGTGGCTTCGTTTCTCCTCGATGCGCGTCCAGACCGCTGGACCGATTGTCTGGAAACTTGCGCAGTCTGAGAGTTACATCGATGAGACGGACATAGGCATACCAAAAACCGCCAAGAAAGAAAGATGAAATTGATACTAAGCTTTTCCGCATTTCGAACAAACATCGTCGTTTCGTTTGGAATGGGAGGGCGACTCGAGCAGTCATTGAATCATAATTTTCATCATATCTATATCCTCATACGAATGGGAGGAGGAGCAGGAGGATGACGGGATGAGGAAACGCGGGAAAACAAACGAACGGGAACTCAAACCGGAAAAGCAACAAGAAAAGACAAGGCAACAAGGTTCAAAACGGGAGAAACGGGAGAAACGGGAGAAAGAACGAGGGAAGGGACGGGGAAAAACTGGAAAAGCAACGAGGAAGAGTAGGCAAAAAGAGACGGCACAAGGTTCAAAAAGCGAGAACGGGAAAAGGAAAGGGACGGGGAAAAACTGGAGAAGGGTCGGGGAACAACTGGAAAAGAAATAGGCCAAGAGACGCCCAGAGAAAGTCGATGGTACAAGGGGAAAAGAATGGAAAATTTGACGCGGACACGGGCGGAACGACACGTCCTAAGGAACGGAACAAGGGTCGGGAAAAGGAAAGGGGAAGGGGCGGGAGAAATAATGGGAAGAATGACGGGGAAAAACGAGATACGGAACGAGAGAGTAAACGAGAGGAAGGATGCAGGAACGGACGGCTCAAGATCAAAAATTTCCCATTGAATCATGATACCAAGGCTCTCATACGAAAGCCGGAAGGAACGGGAGACGAAATGGGAAAAGAGACGGGGAGGGAGACTGGGGAAGGAACGGGCTAAGGGACGTCTGCAAAGACGGGATGGTAGACGGGGAAATCAATGAATTTGACGCGGATACGGACGGAACAACGACGAAAAATCTACACTCCATCATTACACCAATATGTTCATCATCATGCGCATCCTATTCCATGCGGCAGCAACGCGACGCTGGGCCCGGCTACTTGAATATACAATATACCGATTTAATTAATAATACTGAGACCAGTTCTATCCTTTCTAATCTTCCGTATCCGATTGTCAGATCTATTCGTTCGTACGTGGTTCACGTGGGAATAGGTTTGGTTCCCAACCAAACCCGCCCAAAATTTTTTGACAGGTACGTGGCGCCCGGGTTCGGCGGGTCCGGACATTCCACTCGATCGTGGTACCGGCCGGACTAGTTGCTTTCGGCCTGGCAGAATCCTGAACTACCGGAACAGATTTTGAGACGGCAGCGTCTCGAGAACCTGAAGCCGCGACCTCTCGCTTGAGATGCTCATCACTCACAACGCGCTTCGATTTCTCGGTCCTGCCAACGGTGCATTGGTCGACGTAGTCGGTACTCGAAACGAGAATCAACTTATTTTCCACGCTCCCATGAGACTTTCAAAGAAACATCGGATGATTTTCACGGTGGATGCTGTCACCAGCTTGTTCATTTTCTTCGTGGAATGGCTATCGCTCGTATCTCATTTGTTTCTGAGTTCGTGCATGGCCTGAGTTCACGCGGTGAGCGTGTTTGTTTGTTTGTTCTTGTGTCTTGCGAATTTCGTTCCAAGCGATATGTCGTCGAGTAAACGTTTTTACGAGTCTGTCGTTTGATTGTAGCAGACAAAAGACTACGCAGGAACAACCCGGTGCACCAACCTGCCGACCGAAGAGTGAACGAACGGAGCTCGCGAACGAACGGCAGCCGGGATAAAGCAGCGATATGGGAACCCTTCTCAGATCTCACGTACGCATAGCCATCATCGTCTCCAAATAGGGGACTTCACGAGAGAGCGCGCGGTACAAGGGAGCTTCTTCGACGCTTCCCCCCGCAGAAAAATTCAATGGGGATTTACCTGAAAACAAGAGGAAAAAATTGGAAAGATATTCAGGGGGAATTCGCCGGCTTCCTTCGGGAAAGATGTTCACCCGAAGTGTAGTACCTAATCATTATAATTTTCCCCAGAAGGGACGGAAATCTTCACAGATCGAGCAGCAACCGATGGACCGCAAGCATGGCGTCACCGCTCTCACGCGATTGAGAATAGGCCGATTCTCGCGCGACCATCAGACTAGTCTGTTGAATCGAGCCCCTTGTTCTCCCCCTGTTCAACTGGCCGCAATCTATAATTTTAAAGAATTAGGTTTTCTGGTCTTCTTTTTGTTTCTTGGATTTCCGCGCGGGGAATACCACAATGAAGAGTATGATGATGTAGATGAATGCGCAATCATTCTTCGTTTCAAGGACGTCGCGGCGAACGTCTCCCATCTTCAATGTTGTTAGTTGTTGTCGCATTCGTTGTTTTATGGAGCAGACGGGGCCGTCTTCGGCAATTCCGAACGTTTTGTTCCACGCCGATTCTCCGTCGCTCGATTCTAGTCCTGAATGTCGTGTGTATTCCGGAGACACCTCCGGGCGGCGGCGGAGCGTCGAGGGAAGCTGTGCAGCCGATCTCATCACATTGTGTACTATATATTCAAGTTATGTGGTCTCCGCTCCCCTTTTCGATCCCTAACGTGCGTGGATTCCGGCGCGAGCCGCGTTTTTTTTCTCAAAGAAACGAGTCACGCTGTAGACTGAGGCATGAAGACGAGGGCGCACCTCATACGCCGGTATTTGGGGTAATCGTCGTAATGTCCATCATCATCGTCAGTTGCGACTTCACGGTCGTTTTATCCGGTCGGTTGGAGAACTGTAATTATTGTTGTCACCCTTGTCTCCTCTTCCTCGTCTTAATCGCATTCGAGCCGACGACATTCAGACATCAAGTGAAGCGGCATGACAATCTGCTTTTGAGCTGCGTAGACCGACTGATTGAGTGAGTGAGCGAACAAGTCAGAGGCCGTCACCGCGGTCGGCGTTCTCTATAAAATCCCCGAGCGGCGTCGAAGGAAGTGTAGCCGAGGGTTGAGATTCAATTTACAAGAAGGCGTCAAGTTGACGGCCCACATCCGACGGGCATGCATGTTTCTTGGTCTCGTAGGAAACTCTGCTGGGAAGAAGAATGGCGCAAAAGGGGAAGATCTGGTGAGCGGAGATCACAGTGATTTAAGGTGATTCGTCTGTGAAGCTCGATGACAACGATTGCAGATTTCAGCGAGAGTCTATTGCCTCTTCGAATCGTTCAAGGAGCAGCGAGCCAAGATCTGACTCCCCGGATCCAAGACGAAACCGACGGAGAGAAGAAAGAGAAAACACCGCGCATGAATATAACTTTCCTCCGAACTACAGAGTCGCCCTTTGTTCTCTCCATTGTCTTCTGAATTCGCCGAGAGTAGGATGGCGCACCTGTTTTTCAGCTTGTCGGAAAACTTCGGCATATTCTCTGAGCACCTCGAAAAAAAATTAGAATTTGAGGGTTTGTGAAATTATGACGCTCATCCAAGCACCTGGGAACTTCCACCGCGCGCGAGGAACGGATCCACCTGTGAAACGGAATGCGTAGGGCGGGTCTCGGATCCAAGGGGCACCTCGACAGATTGCAATGATCAGCGTTCCCGCACTGCGCAAAAGATCGATCAACTCGGGGGGAAACTTGTCCCACGATCTCCGAGCGCTATGGCGCGGAAAACCTCCGGGAAATTTCAACTTGCAGAAGGAGGATCGCCGCTGTCATCATCGGAGCAATCGTCACGCTCACCGAAGAGCTCGCTCTCTTTTCTGAGCGGGAGAGCTCGACAAGCGAATCGAGAACTTCAATGACAGCGCACAAATTCGGGTCTAGAAAGCGCCTTTCCGAGCAGATTCAAATATTCTGGAACGTCGAGATCGAACAATGATAATTCCAGGAGTAGAGCGGCACGACGCAAAAATTTCCAGCATAGCAGCACAATGCGTTGAAGAGACTGACCAGCTTTGTGTGGGACCGCAGCGAGTTCCGCAGGACAATTTGCTTGCGGTCATTTTTGCCTTTCGTGAAATTGCGCCAAAATCAGTGTGATCAACGAGTGAACAATGTGAAGATAGGACGCGTACGGAGCCACATTGTTCAGTTGAAACCGTCTCACGACTATGGATCGAATGAATTGGTCGCTCACTCGGTATTGGGTCAAGCATGGCGACCTCCGTCGGCAGGAGTCCGGTCGAATGCAATTTGCAGGCCTAGTTTCCCCTGCAATTCTATTTTCTTTCTTCTTTTTCCACATGTATCCCATCGGCGCTGGCGGAGGCAGACAGACTTCATTTGTTCTTTCCTCAGCGCGGTGTTATTCTGTTACATTGAGCCAAGCGAGCATACTGACACGCACGCTCCACCAACAAGGTCGAACAAAGCACGCATAGCCAATCCAGTCGGCAAAGTTCAATTTCGAAAATGTTCCGCCGGCATATTTCGTAGGGGCTCCGTTTCTGATTGCCTGTCCATCCGGAATCACTCGCTAAGCTTGAACAGTGAGACGAGTCGTTCAAAACCGAGCCCGCTCCTAGATTTTTCTCGATATGACGGAAAACTTGGAGCATGTTGCGCGAGGCGGTCATCGAAATGAGGCGACCAGAGTCAGAAAGGAACTTTTCGTTCGGGAAGAGGTCGCCGGCAGATTCTCTACTCAGGTCGGAGGAACTGTAGTATGTTGGTGATAAGGAACTGGAACTCACGGTTAGTTTTCCGGAGCGTGCGTAAGTCTTGCTGAGAATTAAAAAACAATGATCATCTGGAACCCGGTCATATCATCCGGGAGCCGGTCACATCGTTGTAAGCTATGCCAATGGTGAAAGTGGATAAATGCTTCTTGTCACGAAGTAGCCGAGAGCGTGTCGTCCGAGATCCGGTGCCCTCGGAGCCTCGTCCGTGGCGGCGGAGCCGCTATCCGACGGAGCTTCAGGAAGTCAAGGAACGACAAACGCGATCCAAGGTTCGGCCGGAGCTCACCGAGAAACAGAGCTGGACTTTCTGTGAGGATTGAACCTGCGGAAAATCACAGTGGAACGCTCAAGGTTGGGATCGCTTTCTCGAGATATGATATCTGCGTATGGTCGATTGCCGCATCGCCGTATGATGACCGAGGAGAACGAGGGGAGGGCAGAGGATTGAGTTGAATCGTGAAATAATTGTCGAGGAATGTTCGTTACGACGGCATCAGTTTAATCCGCAGTAATAGGCGACGAGTAACGATTCCGGTCAACCAGACCCCCACTAATCAAAGGTACGAGCAGTAAATGTGGGCTCGTGGATGAAACATCAGCGCTGTATTTGGTTGAAGTCAGTCAGTGTAGTCAGGCCGAAGATTCTCTCGGTGCGCCGAAAATTCTGTGGTATTGCCTGCTTTTTCTTACGCTCGCTCGTCGAATCGGTCGGTCAGTCGCTTCCCCGACGACGATTCGTCTCCGTTGGTTCACGTTGCCGACTAAGTGCCGCTCACGGCTGAACGTTACGTAATCGCAGTGTTTTTCACGTAATGCAATCTGCTCAGCTGAGCCTTAGTAATGAAGGATCCGGACTCAGATAACCTGCATGCTTGCTTGTTCACCGTCCCGGCCGACGCTCACTCATGGTTCCTTCGGCCGGCGGCAACGGCAGGTCGCTTCATCATCTATGCTTGTAACGGCATCGTGTCCCACATCTCGGCGGATCTTCGGTTTCAAAGCCAGCGATTAGATAACCGATTGACAGATTCTTCTCCATTCGGCTTCGGATGATGGGCTCCGAAAATCATGAGGAGCCCGCCGCACCAATGGCATCGTGGGTACGCACCAGGGACGCGTGGGGTCGAGAGGATATTATGCAGCATTCAATCATGCAGTTTCGGTAAGGTTCGGTATTTGTGCCGATCGGCATAGTATTCGCTTTGGAAAGACCACCTCGTCCAGAACGCCATCCCACCCGCGGCGGATGGAATCGTCGCGGTATCCAGATGACAGAGGATTAAGAAGAAGACTTAATCAACAATTTCTGCTATCCATTGATCGGAACAATCGCGATTCTTCATGAATGCGCAACGAAGCTTCGTCTGACGCCTAATACTTTTCTCTGAATATCGAATGCTCGGTTCTAGAACGTTGGTGCTGTATTCGACGGCATTCTCGCCGCAATACCATGGATGCAAATGCACTTTATAGCGATCATCTTCCTTCCGTCCTTGGCCTACGCTCGCTGCATGCGCTTGTTTCTAAGCCGTAGCTGAACAAGTTGAGCAAAACAGGTCGTTTGAAAACTGCATTTCGTACGGAAAACTGGCCGGAAAACCGACGCGACGGGACTCGCTCGACGTTCCGGAGAGCTTTGAAGCCCGAAGAAATAGTAGGTAATCTCGAGTGTCGCGAAGTCATGCACGATCCTCGAGTTCACGATCCGTTGCCGAGTGTATTGAATAAACCTACAGGTGGGCGGCGTTGCAGTCGGGGTCGGGGCCCTAGGTAAGCTCTATCTCCGGGAAAACATGAAGGATCCGGTGGGTCAAAGCGAGAAACAGCGCACATAAATAACCAACCGCCGGGAATGTCGGTGAAACTGTCTCATCCCGTCCGAAGCGACTGAGGGTTGCGTGAGTGGAACTCGTTCGTGCTGTAAGCGATGCTTTCCAATCAGGCTTCGATCAGCTCATAATCAGCCGCAGAACGAGGCGTCTCTCGAGCTTCTGATATTGGTTTCACTTTGAGAAGAAGCAATTTGTACCTAATGTCGTCGGCTCATAATACGGCTTCGTCGGAATCTCATTCGATGCCACGTTGTTATTACAATGAAATATCGTCCCAATGAGGCGCCACTGACACTACAATATGAGCCTCGGGAATAATTGAAAAACTTTCCGCAACGATGACTAGCACAGCAAGAACGCGACCCGGGTCCAGAGAGCGGGAGGCTTCTCGAGCATCCGAGGGGGAGCTGTGAGCGGCTCGTGAATTCAGAAAAGATCTCCGGCATAAGCACTGGAAACGCGGGGAGACGGTTCTGCGGAGACAAATCACTCGACAAGATCGAGATTTCGACGAGAGATTCACCTAATGGAATCACTTCGGGAGCTTACGCTCATTGGAAGACCCAGTTCGGACAAGGTCGCCCGCTGATCACGTCAGGAAGGTTTGGAAGAGACTGAGCGGCGACGAAACCAGGAAAGGCGAAATGAAGCAAGAGAGCCCTTGCGATAGAAGGATCGATCACTCGATGAATGCCGCGAGGTGCGGGTTACTCGGCTGACACAGGGTACGTTCGTCGACGATAAGGGTCTTGATAGATAACGTTATCGAGCGGAGACCTTGCCAAAAGCCTGATCGCAGACACTCCCGCGAACGCGAGTCAGTCTCATTATTTCTGTCGTCTGTCGCAGCTCTTGTCTTTTCTTGTCGGCAGCATATCCAGCAAGTCTCGCACGCCTACACCTTCGCGCCTTGACGGGTGTCGACGATCGAAATCATCAATACACTTGTAGCTATCCATCTCTCCGCATATTTTTCCATCAAGGTCTCCGGCGTCATCTGTGCGTCTTCAAGTTCGTCGATATTGTTTTCCACCCCCGACCGAAGTCGAAACGGGTGAAGGTTCAATACAAGAAGGATACCATACGGGTCTGTCGGGGCGTCCGTCCGTTCTGGCTCGCAATCGCATATGATGCCTCCTGACAGGCGACTGATCGAAAGAAACGGGAAGAATACTGGAATTGACGTTCGGTCCTGTCAGCCCGACTTCAACGGCTGGGAATTCACTGCAGACGGCCTTCGCCAACGACCGGCACCGATCTACGTACGCTCGCCATCAAAAAGAAGGTGAAACAGAATTAAACAAAGAGAATACCACAACAAGCGATACGACACTGAGCGACGCAGACCCGCCGTCCAGATCCCGCCATCATCGTTCGCACGGACTGTACGCCGCCGCTCGTGATCGGCAGCCGGTGCGCGAACTGACGAACAAACGACCGATTCAAGTGACTGGGAAGTGAACTGCCCGAAAAAAGCCGTTCATTGCGACCGAGTTCCGTTCAGAATAAAACGGTACCGGCGGCTGCTGCGCGACCCAAACATCGATGCCTTTTGAGTTTAATGTTCCCAGGGAGCCATTCGTGGAATGCGACTACTCGTCGATGAGGACGAGCAGCAGCAGCAGCAGCGATGCATTCACACGGGGAGAAGGAGGGATTTAAAAAATAAGAGGCATTTCTGCAAAATACTGCGTACCCGTATGCTCACAGCGGCGATTAAATTCAAAGTATCGCTGAAGTTTCTCGATCTATCTGTAAACGTTGTTCAACAAGGATCCGCGATAAGGACCGGAGATTACCGAGAAACAGGAAGAAGAGCAAAAGAATAGAAATAAAAAAGATGTAAAATAGAGTAGTCTACCGATGTATAAAATTGTTCGCGTTCCCCGAAAAGAGATTGCGGTGCTCGTTCAGATTCCGAGCCAAGACGCGATAATCGACATGGGTAAAAGGATTTTTTTATTAGCCGGAGAGCATGTTTTCCCACAATCGGCGGCAGCATGGGCTCTCTCACAAGTCTCGCTCATAACCTGGATAAGACTTCGATTGGCATCTTCCGGATCTACGCTGACGATCCTAAGTCTCTCCGATCTGTTCTGATGGTTGCCTACAGTTAACATCAGCTCGACCATCACATGCGCGTTGTCAGCTACGTACGCGGCCGTCATCTAAGATGGCATGAGACCGAGGTGTGAGGCTCCGATAAGAAATCTCACCCGACCAAATTCCTCTTCCGAACACGTATTCAATTATCGAGAACATGAATCCGCGGCATAGATACGTCAGCGTCGAGCGCCTCCGAGCGATCAGAGAGAAAAGGATCGCCCGTTCGTTTACTTTCTGAACACGGGCGCGCCGATACGAAGGAAAGAAAGGAGTCGAGTCAGAGCGTTGAGCGACGGCGTCGTGCCAGAAACGGAAGCTCGCGATCGAGCTCGAGCTCCACGAGAGAGTCTCTTCTCTCGAAGCAGAATGTTTCCGCCGGGCGGACAGTAATGCCAGTAATGTCTGAGAGCGTATCCCGAATTGCGGCATCGGTCATCATTCCATTTTGGTGTGTACTAAAAAAATCGGGTTGGGCTTGAAGGTCTCGCGTTGCCGGACTCTCCTCATCTGATCCAGTCGCCAGATTTTAATCACTGAAGAAGGAAGAAAGGGAGAAACGAAACAATAGGCAACGATTACGAGTGTCCGGTCGACTTCAGCACCGTATTTTTTTGTGAACTCTATGGAAAATCACTGGCGTTGGGATTAGCGATGGCGAGCTCGCGGAGACTGGAACATCAATCACCATTGGTGAGTAGTGATCCCGGTTCTTGCTCCGGCTTCTTCTCGAGAATATTCAATTTTTCCCCATCGTAGGGAATCATTGAGCGCGGAAAAATTGGGACTCATTTTCCCTGGGGATGGTTCAGGATGGTTTTGGCTCCATCAACTATCGGTCGTCTTTGTTGATCGGAACTATGTATCATTGGCCATCGATGGCTTTCCTTCGTAATTTCACCAGATGCTGCCGGTCACGCGAGCGAACGACAAGGACGATGGCTGGGCAAACACCTAGAGTTCGCCGGAAACTCGCGGAGATGTTCTCAGCCGCTGCAAAACCAACGGTCTCCTCGGACTCGGTGATCCCCTGGCAGAGCGGAATGCTTCCGCTGTAGGCCGTACAAAACAATGCGGAGGAAGACCGGAAACGTCGCTCCGGAGTTTCTTCGATCCCTTCTCGGTATATATGATTACCACTTGATTTTCCGGGAAATTATCGTCGTCGGAGAAATGAGGAGAAGAGGCTTCCGGTGGCGCGAACGGGTTCCAGTTCTCCATCCATCCATGGATTGGATCCGCTCTAGTCTCCTTTTCGTTGGGACGTGAGTTTCCGTAGAAATCCTTTGAGATGCCAGTCTAGTGATTGAGACGATTTTCGGCTGGCGGAAGGTACAGGGTGCGCGCGTACCTATTGTGTAGCGCCGCGCCGATGCGTTCGCGCGGAGCGGACGCAAGAACGAATACAGACCGTTCTCTGGAAGTGAGTCGACACAGCCCGCACGCCTTGAATGATGTCAGAGTCTCCCAAAATAGGCTTGCCTGACTTGCTGGAGAAAAACTCACTCAAACGAGCTCAGACAAGAGTCCCCAGAATCCAAAAAGAGGTTTCGGATAGACACGCTTCGCTCGGACTACCGCGCAATGTGGTGCTGGATCAGCGAGATCGACGATCACTCCTTCTGTGGAACTTTCATATTAAGTTTTAAAATTCAATAGTTCCTCGGGGATGAGCCTGATACAAAATTGCATTCATGCAATTCGGCAGTCAGGATTTTTGCAGCCGATCCGGAGCTCCGACTTCGTATGAGCCTCCCAACGGTGACAGCTTGAAGGACGAAAGTTTCTTTCTGTCATCGCCAGGAGAGCCGCCGCGTCCTCCGTGTCTCCTTAGAACCGTTTTCCCGTACGCTGCATCGACGGAACGTGCTTCAGAATGACATCGGGCATAAGCGTAATGCGCGTTAACTCCCCGGGAAAAATTATCCTCAGCCCCGAAACAAGTAATCCCCGAGCCGACATCTTTCGGATGGGCTCTGAAAATGCAGATGTCCGAATTCGCAAGTTGACATTCCGTGTGTGGTTTTTCACGGCGTTTCGCTGCAAATTCTTGTCTTCCATGCCGTTTCCATCCGAACATATTCTGTGCATACATCCATGCGTTGGCTTTGATTTTCAACAGACGGTCGAAAGAGCCGACAAACGCATGAACGAGAGAAAGACGGACCCTCACGTAGCCATAATTGGCAAGGCGTTGGGCTAGGAGTCACCGCTGCCGGCTTCTCACCGGCAATAGCATTACTGCTGTGCCGCTTCCCCGATACAGAAGATCCTAAACGTACTAAACACAGTCCGGTCGCCACAGTTGCTAAAAGTCATTCTCGGATCAGCCGGCGTGAAGGACGCCGACACCAGAAATACAGGAACAGCTGTGGGAGTCCGTTCGCTTACTTACCAGCCGGCTGGGAGCGTGCCTGCCCGACAGATTGCTCCAGAGAGGATGCAAGCCTAACCAGGAACTGCCACCGTCTCAAAGCCACCGGGGGAGCATTCACGCATCCGGAGGCAGCTTCTTCGGTCACCGTCTGGAGCAAGCGAGTTTCTGAACGAACCGGCGACTGAGAGAAGAAATGCGATGGGTGGTAGGGAGAAACAGCTCAATTCACCCGAGCAGCTGTCATCGATCATCGGACTCAATGCGATCAGGGGAATTGAAAGAACGCCTCGCAACAGGGACGCCTCAGCGAAGAGTGACCGGCATCGATGAAAATTTGCTCGAATAGCTGCTGTCAAGACCTCCATGGCGTTAGAAATATTTTTGTAATTGACTTCCCGCAGACTCCCGTCTGAAGCATTTCCAGATGCGTTCCGGAACATTGCTCGAACGGAGCTCATACATACGTCAAATTTCACGATCTTCATTCGAAGAGGTGCGTCGGGATCGTAGGTATCGGCGAGAATTAATGAATAGAAACTCGAAAAACGGGGGAACTAATGCGTTTTGCAGCTGTCTGGGCTTTCAGACTGATTGTTCCATTTACGGTGGTTCTCCCCGATGACAATAATCGACCGAAGCGGTTGAAATACCTTGCGACTGTGATTCGCAGAAAATGGTCCTTTTCCGAACGTCAAAAGCCGGGCCTTGCCCATGACTCATAGAACAATCACTGAAAGACAACGTGCGTGCGCCTGTCGTCGACGCAGGTCGTCAAAAATTGCCAGACAGGAGCTGAATTTTAACGACATTGGTTAGCGACATCTCCCAGTCTAGGCGGTAGTTTTCTGCTCGGTAGTCATGGAGCTCAAGTTCCTCTTGTAACAATCCAAAAAGCACTTCGTTGTTTTGTTAGGAGCCGCGTCCTTGACGTTACTTTTGCAGTTTTCGAATCGCCAACTTTCGACTAAGGGGAAAAAGAACAACAAGCGGGACTCCGTTAACTTCATTCATTCATGCAGTCAGTCTGTCAGTCACTCATGAGCCGTCAACGCTTTATGGTCCGCCTCTCTGATCACCAGATACCGACGGCAGCGGCGGCAACATCGACAACAGAAGCTGCGCGATTCAAGGCGACGACCACGTCTAATGTTTTGAAATTTTCCTCCCTCTGCAGACTTTTGATCACGAAACTTGCAACTTCATTGAATTCCTGGAAGCGTATTTCCCCTGCGAGCACTCAGGCTGCTTGACCCAGGGACGACCTTTGCGATCCACCGTGATTTGCCTTAATCATCGGATGGCCGTCAGCAACCTCACCGGAACCAGTAGGTTTTGTTCATCGATCAATCGCTTCCAATGAAGATTCGACTGGCGTTTCGAAATCACCTGCTGTTCAGTTACCCGAGACTCCGAGCCCGTAGCTCAGCCGAACAGAAAAAGGATCGATGATAACTAATTAATCGAACGCTCATAACGCTCAATAATGGACGCACTTTGCCCGGACCAATTTTCGAGGGATACCGAAAGCATCGTATCGAGCTGCAGGCTGCTATCGCCGCTGACCGTACTCTTCTGCTATAGGAACCCAAGCTCTGGGGCTCCTCTCATGTACCGACTTAGCGTGGAACCCTCGTCCAAGCATCCGCAGTCGATCACCAGCGCTACCATAAGCCCCGCGAAATCGGTGCTATCGATGATGATTTGAGCACGGCGTCGATCGATAACGCCATGAAGAACGACTTTCAGTGCGCGAATCCGTTATCTCGGGAACTCCTCACACGGCTCATCTGAGATCTGCCTGCGACCGGATCGCTTCGGCAGACCACCGTTCGAAAATGGAAGGATCTATAGGCCGCTAATCTTCTAGCCGGAGGCGACTGTCGGTCGCTCCTCCGTTCGCCGTCACAGCGGCGTCACCTCAGTAACCCACTTCTCCACGGTTGTGGCGCGCGGTATGCATTGCATAACGGCGAACCGAAAGTATCCGCCGATTAATCGGCGGCCGGCCGGCCGACCGACCGGTTGGCTTCGAAAACGCATTTGTTCACGCACATCGCTGTTTGTATAGCCCGGAGCGTCATTGGCACGAAGGACCGAATGGCTCGTCGCATTCACCTACCGCAAACAACGAACACGGGCGTAAATAGGACTCACACGTTGTGGACCGTATAGTACAGCGACTATGTGTCCGCGTCCATCCGCGGAGATCAACGAGACGGGCATATAGCTTTCGATATATGTATCTCCATTGTTGTCGGTAAGCTTCAGCTGTCCGTCGGTCGTGAATCCATTGCGATCAATCGGTTCGCTCCTCTCTTTTTTTTTTCTTTTTGTTAACATTCGTAGTTGTTACAATAGCTTGAGTGACGAAGCGATGACCACCCGCTTCGAACCGATGACGGCTCAGTGCCGTCAAAGTCGTCGACATCAGACCCTCGACTACCTCGCGATGGCCAGGGGCGGAAACGCTGAATCAGCAGCACTCGTAAACAGCTCCAAATTCGTCTGACAGCTCTATTCTATTGTCGGAGTGGTATGCAGAAAAACGTTCAGACAGGTGATGGAGTAACATCTGATCGTAATGTTGTCCGGTCAGCTGTCTTCGCCGTTGAAACAAAAGCGTGTTTCCATCAAATCAAGGTGTTAATTGAGGAAACAAGCCCCTTGATTTTAAGCATTCTGTAGGTGTCGGTGATGACATCTCAAAGCTGCTAGTGGTAAAGTAATCTGTGAAGAATGGAGAACGAGTGGGTGCGCTTTGAGTTTTCTCCACACTGTGAGCGTTGATTGCGATTTCGCGGTCCTTGCGATTACAAACTTCATCTCCGTTTCGGACAATAGCCGCCTCGTTTCCAATTGTCTTCAACTAGCTCCTATCCGCTGCTGCTCCGACAGACCACACAATTTGCTCTGTGGCTAATCGGAACCGAGTGGCTCCGAGAGCATCCTCTTTCGAATCTTCGGAGCAGCGCATTCCAGGGCCTGTCTGGGAAATCGGTTCGCTTTAGAGTGCTTTCCGCGGGTCGCGTTGCAGGAATCCTCACCCTCAGCCATCGCGTTTCCTTTCTAATCGCGGATGTTTGACGGAGTGTCGCGACCCGAGCCGCGTACTAAGACCTGGCGGACGCGAGAACAGTGCACTTGTAGGAAATTAGATAGCGCGAATCAATGACCGCTCTCAACAGAAATGTTCGGTCGGGAGAACGAAGGACGGGAGGCGGTCTGTTGTCGATTGCAAGAAGATGACGCGAAACAACAATTCGGTCGTTTGCTGTCTCTCCTCGAATCAGTAGAAGAGGAACAGTGTCGAGTACAATGAGCCAGCCAGCTCAATTCATGGCTCTGGAACAGAGCGATAACCGTATCGAGTCGGGACAGAAAACAGTGATTTCAACGGCAACGGAACCGACAATGTCGACGGAGGTTCGGAAGACGATGACGACAGCGGTTACGTGTGAGGGCGAGTCAGTGAGCGATTCGTGATAACTCCCATCCTTTCGAAGTTTCTTCTGTCGAGGAGATTATTCATGGGATCGATCGAGAAAAAGCATCTTGAGCGCTTGCTTCGGTGTCCGTTCATGCCCAGAAGAGAGCTGTGAGAAAATCAGAATTCTTGGATCCGAAGTCACTCAGTACCGCCTCGTGAGTTCTCCTGAGTGTCAGCCCGCGACGTTCCCAACGGAAGAGGTCAATACCGGCCGATCTGTCCAAGACCACGATTCTCTTGAATACCGTATCGGACCATAAAATATCGATTGAAATTCCCCACTATGGGCCCTGGAGGAACCCTTGATGACGCCTGCGAACATTATCGATGCATGGATTCCATACATGATACCCATTGTGTGACTCAACATGATCAGTCTTGACCCCGTGCCGAAGAGCGAGGAATGAATCTCTGGTGCTGAATCTTCGAGGGTAAGGCTTCGAAGTCTCATCACGAAAGTCAGACGTTAGAACCCAACATATTCTGATGACGCTGGATCCGCGATTCCATCAATGCCGAACCGCTAGGCAATGATCGGTAACGGCAACTTCGACTTTCTCGTTTTCGCATAACCAGCTTTCGACGATTGCGATTCCACAGGCGGTAGTCCTCAGTAACGAAGTAGAAATCCCTCACGGCGCGGCGTCTGGAAGCCCTTCGTTCAGTTTACCCAACGTCTTGAACGTCATGATCGGAGACGACGCTCGGCTGTACTGTCTTAATGAGTCGTCAGTTTCGCTTTGACTTTCCAGTCGCGCTTCTGTCCTCAGTCGACGCTTGACAGTCATCGTGACAGGCAGATAACATTGCTTTGAGCCGCAGCAAGCGCAGAAGCAGCGTCGGAATCAACAAAAGACATGAAAAGAAAACGAAAGAAAAGACGAGCTTACCGACTCACGAAATCTATGATCTTGTTCCGAACGGTTCGTCAAGAATCGACCTTGAAGCCACCGGACACGCATCACTCGTCTTGCGCGAGCTTTCCCCGATCATATGCTCAAGTCCGCAGAAATGAGCTACACCTGTGCGTCTGTCATTGCCTCACCTCGTTCATGAGCGTGAAATTAATTGGCACGCCGTCCGTTTTCCTCTGCCAAAGCCTGAGCCGGATATCGGGTGAGAGAACCGAAAGATAACAATTGAGTGAAGTAACTCAGGATCAGTCATTCTCTGAGGAGGAGTATTTCGAGTCGCTCAGTGAATCGTCTCTTTTTGATTCCTGTGGAGATCAGGACCATGAAGATGACTTTGGGATGAGCCAAGGGTACCTCAATGGTCAGTCGAATCAGACCGTCATGGTTCACAACTCGCTGACATATTCTCGACCCTCCATCAGGTGCAATACCGACGGCTTAATCCGTCGAATGCAACCTCGGGAGGAGATGAGAGTGCTTCAGCATTCGTCAGGACCGGATCCGTTAGCGTCCCCGACCGTTCGTTTATGGATGAGAGAAAAATCTCCATATGCCACCGAAGATGTTTCCTCATTGAGATCGCCAGAAAACGAGATAATCACTTCTGCACCATGCTCACGATGATCATCGCAGTAGGACATCGAGGTCGAGTTCAATCACAGTCGGATCGGGAGTTGGAACGGGTTCGATAATATCATGCATTTTTCTAGGCCGCTTCCTCTCAACGTCAATAGCGACCTCATGATGTGTTGAACTGCGGGAGTGTCTCTGGAATATTTCTCAGATTCCCCAAAAGTCAGAGACGTGCCCGAATATGCTTTGGATGCTAAATGAGTCGCTGAGGAGCTCCGAGACGCGTGAATGCGTTCAGCTGAGCTCAACGGAAGGACGAGTTGGAGCTCTTCCCAAGGTTGCACTGGCTACAAGTGGTCTGCCGGATCTTTCTCACTTTGTCTGATTCGGTGGTATGTTTTGACTCGTTTCGCCTTTGTTCCAGCCGCTTAGCTCTAATGCCTTCCTGCCCATTAGATGGATCCAAGCTTCGAGTCTTCCAGGCGACCTCCGAACGCTCGTTGGGCTGAGTCGAAAGCTGCGATGGGAGCGAATTCAACTAAAGTTCGCCAGCGACACTCAAGACCGCTTGTGCATATCTCGATGGACAGGGCATTTCTTCTGGAGGCGCTTGCCAAAATATACAGCAGGAAATGTCGGTGTCCGCCAGCTAAGCAGTTAGCGGATAAGTTCCACAGAACTGTCACACAATGGTTCTCCGTCAAACATTCCTGGGGTTCTTCTCGGAAATATCCGAGGAACGAATGACAGTTCCGCCTTCCGAGCCGGAGGCTTTCAGGAATCACAATTGAACGCGAGAGATTCTGAGCGGTAGACGATAATAATGAATGGATCATGATTCCACCACCGTTCCTCACCTTTGTCGCGAGATCCTCCGGTAGTGTGGGCACAGACGGTCTAATTGAGCGCAGTAGAATCGAGATCGTGGATCTTTTCCAAAGTGTATCCTTAGGTTTAACCAAGTTATCCGAAAGCGGGTTTACACATAAAATTCAGTCGGTCACTCGGTGAATCCACTCGGCTTATCAATGCACTGCAGAGTCAACCGTGAGGCGTCAAGTGATATTCAGGATGAAAAGATGAACTTCGTTTCGCGCCGATACTGTCGACACTCGTCTCATTCACCTGAACTATGTGTGCTTCTGTCTGGTAGGTATTTTTCGCGCCATGCTAAACAACCAGAACCCGACGACTGCCGGAGGAGAGGGGCCTGCCTTCTCATCGGGTTCTCCTCACCAACGCCACCTAGTGGAAACCGAGTCAAAGGCCTAACGGTGCTTTATCCGGTATCGTTTCGCGCTGACGCTACCCTGACATCGTACACCCGATTTCCCTTATGACAAGCAGCGTATCCGCCTCGGAGATGGTGGGTCTTGGGAGTTCCGCTTATGCTCAAGCTTAGTGGGGGTTCGCCATTCTGCCATCCTTGACCCTTAACAGAATCCAATCTAGCTAGGGACGAACCGCGGAATACTTCAATGCACGGATCCATTGCCCGGCGGAGGCTCCCTCCATGCTTCTCGTCGACACCGTCGTACATGCACGCTAAATGATTCCGAATTCCTATATCGAAGACGTTTGATCCTTGGCTGACTCGTATATTTGTTGCAACGTTCATGTGACAATTCCGGGACCACATTCGATTGCGCCTCGGACCTGAGAACGGAAAACTACTCTTCCCGAGCACTGCTTCGCCGTCTGGTGTACCAAGAGATTAAATTTTCCGAGATCAAGCGCTCGTGACAAATATCAGCTGCAGATGTACCGTAGCTGTCGCTTGGACCGTTCGGTTTCCATTCGAGGTTGAGAAGCCCATCACGCCACAGAAGCAGCTTCATGGCGAGATTTTCCTCTCCGATGAGGAAAATAAGAGAATCTCGCGCCAATTCGAATGCGGCGCGTATCCAAGATGACAATCGGAACGCGTAGGAGTGATCCGTTCCAAGCTCAACGGAGATACCTGCGAGCGTGCTCTCTGATTCGTGTAGTTTGACTCTTGATCGCGGCGCCTGAGCGTGACGTCACCAAGTAAGGCTACTGGTCGGATAATAGGGTCGCCTGTTCCGCTCCAGTCCTTCGAACGCACGCGTTTCCGTTCCCTTCTGCTTGTTGACTGGTGAATGTGAGCGATGGAGAAACTTTCTCCCACGGCAGCTAGAGGAAAGCTAGAAAATCATACGGATTCGAGAACCAGACGGATCGAATTAAAATCCTTCCGCCGGTGCGGCGCTCCGAAATCCAACGGATGTGGTTGGGGGGGGTGCGTCTGCGGGCGCGCCGATGATAGAGCGTGAAGGCCGCAGACGTGTCTCGTGGATCGAATTAAGCTCGATTTCATGATGGAAATTCCATGATAAATTTCAGTGAAACGACGCACTCGAATGCAACCTTATGCCTCAGTCACGAACGCGATTTCTCGGACCCGAAATCACGATGGAAAGCTGGCGTCTCATTCTGGATGCCAGATAGAATTCTCTGGGTGATCTATTCGAAAGGGAAAAACGGGAAGAAACAAAATCTCTCGAACTCAGAACTCAGGACACTAGAATATGTATATCCTCAAACCCTTATCGTGCTTTTATTATTTTCGGAAGATGAGAGCGAATCGGAGTCAATTATCATTCATGAGGTACACTAGATCACATTGATTTTCCGCGTCGCGGTCCACATGATCGCCGCTAATGAGCTCAGGAGCAGGTGACTGCAAACCCGATGAGTTCACCTCGAGGCCTACCTATGACTGGAGAGAAGAACACAACAAAAACCCAGCCCAAAACGCAGTCATAAGCTCCGGCAGGACGTGGGAATTTCATGTGTGACTCCGCAGACATGATCACATGATAATTCCGAATCTCCGAAGCAACACATGTGCCGAGCGACGACACGCCATCATCTACCACTCATGACCGAGTCAGGGCCGGACGGGAGAAAAACTGGCCTTCGCTCAACATCTTGAAGGAGAATTGTCGCGGTTTTCATGAGCACAAGCATGGGGCATTGAGAATTATTGGACCGTCAGAATAAAAGCCGTCACTATCACCGCCCCCAATCCGAATCCCTGGAGACTGGTAGCTCCTGAGTGGGCTTCGGGTCGCGCTGGAACTGGCTCGGGTTCCGGTTCGGCTGTCGTCGTCGACGTCGATGATGCAGCTCCGGTCGTAGATTCTTCTGCTGAGCTCGGAGCCTCCGATGAGGCCTGCAAGCATAATTATTCGAAATCTTGAAATTCCCCGCAAAACGCCGGAAATACTCGATTCAGGTAAACTGAAGGTCCCTAAGCTGAAGATTTCGGAGGAGGCATTCAGCTCGCCAGGGAATCACGGGGGAAACGAAGACAGGGTTTTACTCACTTCAGCTGAGGCCGCGAGAACCAAGGCGATAAGGCATAGAAATGAGAACTTCGACATGGCGGTTGATTCGGAAGGGCGACTGTTGCTTGAACGTGGAACTCTCGGAGAGCTTTGATGAGATCACTGGACGCTTGCAGCGGACCTACTCACGGAGAAAGGCTGCTTGGCCACAAGGGAGAGGATGTGGTCGGTGAGCTCACGCGTCCTCTGCATCCCACGGTCTGCCGGAGTGGCCAAAGCCTCTGTCGGGAATTAATGCATGGTATTCCTGCCCCCATACAACTTCCCTTTCTCGAAAGATCAATAATTGCCGTTTTGCAGCCGTGCTTCTGCGGAGAAAAGCAATCGGCCCTTCGCGCTTTTCGGAAGCGCATCAATGGGACCCTAATCTCTTGCCAGACGATTGGGAACTGGAATAATAGGATTCCTCCGCGAGAGAATCTTTGTCTCTGCGTATGCCTGCATATGTCTGCGTGGGATCGGACTGCGTAGATCGAATTCTCCGTAGCAACTCACTCGTCGTTCGAGATCACATGAAACGGTCGGAAGGGCAGTCTGAGCATGTGGTGGTCGCAACGATGAGTAATACGCAAAGCCCGTGGAGGAGCTCCTGGGCGATTCGACCGCCGCGTCGGTCCGCTACGTCTAATAGAAAACAGCACCTTAAATCCCAATTTAATCGGACTACGTCTCGGTGTGTACCTCCAATCGTGCTCCTTCCCGAAGCGCGAGAGCCGAGCAGGGGCGTACGCAGGGGGGGGGGGGCTAAAGGGGCTATAGCCTATAGCCCCCTCCCAGATGGTCCCTTCGTAATGCTGTAGTACAGGAGCGAATCACCATACTGGATTTCAGCCCCATGCGGAGACTCGATCTTGCCCCCCCAAAGGAAAATCCTGTGTACGCCACTGGAGCCGAGGGCTGAGTGGACGTTCAACTGTCCTGGGCTCTCTCGCGCTGGATCGGTCCGATCGAGTCGTCATTCATTTTAATATATCAAATGCGTAATTAACGCAAAGTCCGTAGGAGAACTTTTGATGAAAATCACGTGATAGACGTCGCGTCGTAAGCCGAATCCATTCAGAGAGCAACGGCTGCGAAAAGCACCAAAAATTGATTGAAGATGACACGAGTTTCGACGATTTGAACCTCTGCACACACCTGGCGGTATTCTGACGCTAGATGCCGGCGAAGCACTTTATTCCATCGCTATGATACGGACAGAAGACTCGATAACAATCATTGAAGGGATACGAGAATCGACTATGCGAATCACTCATCTCTCACGAGGGAAATTGCCCGAGAGAGAATTATCAGTGCTCCTTGAATATCATGAGAAGAAGCATCGAGAGAGCTACAGGGCTGATGGTGACACCCCAGAGTCGATCGGAGCCGTTTCGCGAGGCATTGTAGAAAGTTCTTCCCTGGTCGGATCCCGAATTTTCCCTCGGCTTGCCGTTAGATGCACCGTCAGTCTGGAAAATAATCGGATTTCTTTTCCAATTCTCGGAATGCTATATCAAGCTTCTCGAGATTATGTGGAATCTCCCGGTGTTCCGATTCGAGCTCCCGATCGACGGCATGGAAATGCGGAGCCGCGAATAGAACCACCGGGAAGAGTTTCGTAAGGACCGAGGCTGTCAATTCAGATTTCGAGAAATTCGTGTTGCATGCTTCGCACCCGTACCGCTGGTGGCGTCGACGG
This sequence comes from Galendromus occidentalis, assembly GCF_000255335.2. Classification (NCBI taxonomy): domain Eukaryota; kingdom Metazoa; phylum Arthropoda; class Arachnida; order Mesostigmata; family Phytoseiidae; genus Galendromus; species Galendromus occidentalis. Next base: position 235,560 of record NW_003805456.1, read on the forward strand.
AGGTGGGTCAGACGTCGCCATTCTGTCGTCTCGACCGAGAGTAGACACGGTAGTCGAAGCATACTGAAATTCAAACACTGAGAGATTGTGTTGGATAGAAAATCATGTGGTCACGGTTCTCTGGGAGGGAGCCGGTTCATATGGGGAGCTCTGCATGTGGTCGCGTTTCCTGTGTGGAAAAAAGTGTGCACGGAAGGGGAGAGCGGATTCGAATCCGCGAAGATTGCGATAGCCCTGCCCCTGCCGTGCGACTCGCAGCTTCGGGGTTTTTCGGGAATATTCCGAATCTATGAGCTTTCTAAAAACTTCTAGGGTCAGATTGGTCTAGCGGCTCCGGCGATCTATGAGCGCCTAAAAGCGAAAAAAAACTCACAGAATCTCGACGTGCGCGTCATGATCAGGGATTTGACGGAATAGAATTGGACGGCTCTAGGAGTGACAATCACTTGGGATCATGCCTTGGGTTACGCAAGCGTGAGCCGTCATTGTCACATAAAGATCGACCGTAGAAACGCCGAGAACATGACTCTACGACGGTGCTCGACACAAAATGAAGTTCCAGAAAATAATGTTCTCAGATACCTCTGAAATACGCTCGGCATATTTTCCCGAGAACCAGCCTGAGTGAGGCCGGTTCTCTGATGAATTCTCGGACATGCATACCTCGTCAGGAGACTGCGTCATCATCATCGTCTTCCTCTCGGTTGATGAATCCGTCGGATGATCGAGCTCATCGGCGGCTGTATGCTGCTCCGCTAATATCTGGAAATTCTCAGAGAAATCAATCAAAAATGGTCTCTTGACCATTCATCGAACCCAAGTTTATGAATAATTTCGAGAAGAGATCGGAAACTTCTGCATGCGGGCTAGCTGTGACCGGATCTAGAATTCGCAGGACCCAAATTGAAACGAAAACATGAGGCCTGCTGACTCAGAGCTGGAAGCACGAAACATCCCGATGGAATGACTCATTGAAATCGCGTCAGCTGGCAGTGACAAGATCGATGTCACACCAAGGTTTAGCAAGCGCAGCATCCGTTTATTCAGTCGGATTCCGCTTCGGGAATCGGCTCCTATCGACGCCGCCTGTTGTAACGTCGGTAAGCGTAAAACTCACGTTGCTTTCGGTGGCAGGCGCGGTAGGCTGGAAAAATGAGGTCGGATCCGTCAAATCTGAGACGCCGGCAATACTTCCACCCGCTTCAGGTCGACTTGCGTCACCGGTAGTTTGATTTGCTCCATGTGTTGCGCTGAATTCCGGCTCCGGAGCGACGTTCGCGGTAGCTTCCGTTTCCGTTGCTCTACTTCCGTAAAACTCGACCTGGGATAAAACAAACAAGAAGAAGTCGCCATCCAACAGATGAGCCTCCTCGAATTGTCATCTTTGATGCGTTTCTCCTCTCCGGATACGTGTAGCGCGCACCCCAATCCTTCGGGGCAAGGACCATGTGACGCTACATCGATTTCTGATGTGAACCTGATTCCACCTGTCGCTCATGCTTGATCTAATGGGAATAAGCTTACGTCGGTGACGTTGGTTTCAGGGGTGCCTGTTTCGACAATCGGGTCGAAAGTCTGGCTCTTGATGTCCGTATCGGAAAGGGTTGGAGCGTCCTCGAAGTCCTTGCCGGAAGGCTTGCGAGAGGCGGAAACCGGCTCGAAAGCTCCCTCGGGCTTATCTTTCTCAGGAAGAGCTTGCGGTTGGGTTCCTGCAGTGGGGTGCGGGGACGGGGACGACACAGGATGTTGTATATCGTTGATCTCGGGCTGCCAACCAGGATCTCGATCTTTTTTCTGCGGAGAAGACGGATTAAAGAGAAGGGAGTTATTCGAGACTGCGCAGAGAAACACGAAAGCGACTTTATTCCGAGCATGAGTCGAGGGTCTACGTCCTTATTTATGCGCGGAGCAGTAATCAAGAGTCCTCTCTGAGGTTTAGCTTCGGCAATCAGTGGGAAAGCTTCTTGCGGGGGCTTTGTATGAATCTTCTAAGGCAGTGGTTCCCGACCGGGGTTCCATGGAACCCTGGGGTTCCATCGACAATTTCGTGGAACCCCGAAGTCTACCCGTGGAACCCCTGTGGAGCCCCTAGGGGTTCCACGAGAAAAAAAGGTTGGGAACCACTGTGCTAAGGCAGGGGTCCCAAACTTTTTCGGGCTGAACCACACAGCCAAGGTTTAACTTCCCGGGTACTGTTATTCACATTGCTTCCGAGGACGGATCCATAGAGCAAATGTACCCAGGAGGATCAAGGCCGAGCACCTGCGCTTCCGTAAGGAATATTTTTCCGGCAGCAGGGATCGAACCCACGCCGCCTCCCGCGCGAGCGGCGTCGTTGCAGCTATGCACGTTTGCACGAGTAGTGACAAACGCGCTGACCCCTCGGTCCCGGAGAGCGGCTACCGGATCCCGTTCTCGGGGGTCCCGAAAGTCGGTCAAAATGAGTTCTGCTGTGCTATACAATGGAAAAATATATTCGATATAGCCGGAGAAAGAGTCGACCCGCCCTAATAGATCAGAACTTATAGGTACTTTACTGTGAGGGCTCGTTCAAGAAGAAAGTGGGTAACATTCTTCGTCTGGCGAAGCTACCGATTAATTATTCTGGAATGACTGCGCAAAGAACCACGAGGACAGCCGAATACGTTCGCGCTGGGAACAAATCAAGAACCCCAGATCTAAGGCATCGGTAGATTCTACATATGCGCGAAAGTGAATGTTCCGCTGTCAGAGGCCACCGAGGAAGATGGATGGCAGTTGAGAACTCTCACAATTTGACGAAGATCTCAATCTCTCCTGACCACCGTGGAACAAGCTCTGATAGATTCACTCGCGGAATTTCGGAATCGCTCATTCTGCTCCGTGAACAGATTTTTTCCTCGGTCGGCGAGATTCCCTCGCTCTTGGGCTGATTTCGGAGAGTACCCAAGCCAGGGTTGGGGGAAGACTCGCCCGTCTTCAACGCCTCGGGGTCGACATCCATTCTGCCCCGGGTGCCTCATCGCGTGGAGAAAACACTTGCCGAGGAAGAGTTTTGAGTTCCGGGAGTAAGATCTCTGGTTATGATTTGTCGCACTGGCGTTGCCGAGCGACACGTGTCCGTGGACCGCAAGGGTATGAAAGAGTATCACTTAGGAGGTCCATTCCGGTAGATCCGGAAAAAGTTTCATACTCCATCGAATCAAGCTGTCGACCCAAAGGAACTCACACTGGGAAGTTCATTCGTCCCCGCCGGATCGTCTGGTGGACTGACCACGTATATCCTCTTCCTCCCTCCGTGATTTTCTGCCGGGTCCTCAGTGCTACTCCGCATCATGGTAAGGAGATTTTCGAGGAATTCATTCATGGAAACATGCCGTTCGCACTCACTCCGCCTGATCAGCACCAGAAGCACAACGATATTCACCGCGAGACGCATTTCGACCTCAAATGGCGCTCTTAGACCTCAAGAATCAGATACGAGAATCCATTATGAGCGGGAACCTCGCACGCCTCAGCGCTCTCCAAGGTCGAGAGTCGAGACCACCTTTACCCAAGAGAAATCGCGTACACAAATCTGCGTCGATGGAGAATTCTACTTTGGGAATGAATTTGACCCATGGAAGCTGCTCGACCTCTTTCGAACGGTGTTCCGATTCGAGGATTCGAAGCTCGCGGAATCTCTCCTGGGGTTTCATCAAGGAGCCGAGCATTCTGACTTCTGACTGGCTGAGGGGACGATCGGCGGCGCGGCGGTACGGATGTGTGACCCTCATCTGGTGACTAAGATAGGTAGCATGGTCAGAAGGCTCCAAGATCAATCGCATACGTCGACAGCTCTATCCCCTCTGGAGTCAGATTGAGGTTTTGTCGCAAGTTCCCGGAAGCCCGCATGGCTAGCCCGTGCATCATGTCTGCTCAACGACGATGTCGTTCCCACAGACGAACGTGATCAGTGATCATTGATTATTTATCAATATCAGAGTACATAAGGGTCGATTCGGTGACCTTTATCCGCGAGGGCGGCCACTCAGTCTTCCGAGATTTCCCTCTCAAATTAACACACACCGCTGGAAAGACATGGATGAGCGCCCGTCGGTTCGAAGAAGAAACGATGCTCCATGACGTGACCAGCATCAGCCTGAACACCGTCGCGAGCTTGCTTTTTTTCGTTGTCTTGACGAATCCCTCCCTCGGTGCCCAGGACGAGAGGATCAAGAAACTTTTCAGACGATCGGACGCCTATCCTGAGCCAAGAAGTTCAGGGACTGTCGTGGCCAGGTTGGGCGACAAATGTCGGAATCCGGTGAGGCCTTATAGTCAGGCGTCGTTCTGCACCGTAAATATAGAGCGCCCCGAATATCAATGTCGCGACGGTGAGCTATTTGGAGCGGATCGCTCTTGACATGCGCTACAACTCTACAGGAGCTCTGATCAATCTCGCTCGCCGTTTAAAGGAGAATATTGTCTTGTTCACGTGCAGGGAGAGTTGTTTGTGCTCCCGGTTACCAGAGCGATGGATCCGAGCAGTGTGTGAAGTTCGCGGGATATTCTAACACAACGCGGTTTGTCGCAATCTTGACTTGCGTGCCTCTCGTCGTCATACCACTCTGCGTTGCTGCGTTAGTACAACATATTTTCGACACTCAGTTCTACAGAATACGCGACGAAAAGTTGGACGAGGTCTTGGCGGAACCATGTGAGTCTTATCGCAGATTCCTCATCGACTGCTCTTAGAGCTCGTACCTTGCTCTATATGTTCTTGAATTCGCTGGAAGTTCGAGTCATAAAATCGCTTTAACGCTGCGAGTCTCCCACAGCCCTCACGGAGCCATCCGGCAGGGAGCGGAGAGTCATCTTCCAGACGGATGATCTGGGCAGAGACTGTATCGAGTACGATTGGGCGTATGGCGACCAAATCGGGGCTGAGCGAAACGAGCTTACGGCTATGACGCCCAACGACATAGTCTTAACGCGGAAACGAATTCCTTCGTCGAAAAATCTCATCGACAAGGCAGCCTCATCGATTGTTTGAGATGGCGACGCTTAGCGGCATCAGTGGTGGTTTGTTGTTGGTATTCGTCTCGAGTAATTTGGAACCGAACATTGTGTCGATATTGATGTAGGATTGACCCTTAAGATCTGCTGATTATATTACTCCACATTCACTCCGCTATGAGATCAATAAAGGTAGCCTTGATCCTGTGATTTTCGGTGAGCGATCAATCTCTCTACATTCTTGGATGAGAGATCACAGTTCTGACAGATTGAGCGACTCCTGACGAGGGAGTTCCGGCGCTCGGCGCTCGCATTCCGGAGTTTGAGACGTGCCGGCAATGCAGAAGGTCCGCCCGCGAAAATTCGAATTGATCTGTTTTTGTTTACGATGTCCTTCTCTCCACACTCGAACGACGACGGCAGCGAGCACGTGTGTAGAGGAATAGTGGATCCATCGTGTTGAAGTGCTGTTTCGAACGTTAGAATTTTTCACTTTCGAAATGGCAATCCACGAACAGACCCTCAAAAGAAAGCTGAAACAAAGAGAGAAGGCCCAAAAGCGGTTCAAGTTGGAGAAACAAGAGGAGCGACAGCGAAAAGCCCGAGCTGAGAAAACTGAAACTAACGAAGCCTCGAGTGCCTCCGATGAAGAGGAAGAATCAAAGATTCCAGAGTTTCGTGAGAGTGAGCTACCTGGCACGTCCGCTGGCATTCTGTCATCGGAAGAGTTCAAATGTTTGGCGGAGAAGGTGAGTTAGCTCCGCATCCCGCGGTAGGATTTGTCTCCGGAAGCAAGCAAAGGATTCGCTAGAGGCGAAGTAGGGGTTCTACCTTCATATTGGACACTCCGCTATCATATAAGGGAAGGAGTTCTCTTCTTGAGGACCGGCTCCATCGGTGAATCCTGGACCTGATATCGTCTGCTTCATCTGCAGGTATCGGACAAAACTCTGCGGGCTGTCTCGGAGATGGGCTTCGAAAAAATGACGGAAATCCAGTTGAAAGCGATTCCTCATCTCCTTGAGGGTCGCGATATGATCGCGAACGCCAAGACCGGTTCCGGGAAAACTCTGGCTTTCCTCATTCCCGCCATCGAGCTCATGTTCAATCTGAAGTTCATGCCGCGCAATGGAACCGGTGTTCTTGTGATCACTCCGACTCGAGAATTGGCAATGCAAACCTTCGGCGTCCTGAAAGAGTTGCTTCAATTCCATCAACAAACCTTCGGATTGATCATGGGAGGCACCAACAGGAATTCGGAGGCTGAGAAATTGAACAAAGGCGTCAACATTCTCATCGCTACCCCGGGGAGACTCTTGGATCACCTGCAGAACACTAAGAATTTCGTCATCAAGAACCTCCAGTGCCTGATCATCGACGAGGCAGATCGGATCCTGGATATTGGTTTCGAAGAGGAGATGAAACAGATCATCCACCTTCTACCGAAAAGACGACAGACCATGCTCTTCTCGGCCACTCAAACGAAGAAAACCGAAGAATTGGCCCGGGTTGCCCTCAAGACCGAACCCATCACAGTCGGGATCGAAGAGAAGGAAGAACACGCAACGGTCGCAGGCTTGGAACAGGGCTACGTGATCTGTCCTAGCGACAAGCGTTTCCTGCTGCTCTTCACTTTCTTGAAGAAAATCGTACCAAGAAAGTCATGGTTTTCTTCTCGTCCTGCTTGTCTGTGAAATTCCACCACGAGCTCCTGAACTACATCGACTTGCCTGTTATGTCAATTCACGGTAAACAGAAGCAGGCCAAACGAACTACGACGTTCTTCCAGTTCTCGAATGCTGACAGTGGCATCTTGCTTTGTACAGATGTCGCAGCGAGAGGACTCGACATACCGAAGGTGAGGATAGCCGTTTCCAGCTCGATGATTTCCCGGGAATTCCATAGGCTTCCTGCAATCGCATCTTCCGGCAATAGATACTTGTGAAAGATCCCTCGGGCCCTGCTTCGAAATTGCTCACCTTTTCTCGCTCCCATTTCAGGTCGATTGGATTGTGCAGTTCGATCCTCCGGACGATCCGAAGGAATACATTCATCGAGTTGGACGTACGGCCCGTGGAGAGGGGGGTAGCGGCCACGCTCTGTTGATCTTGCGACCAGAAGAAGTCGGTTTTTTGAGGTATCTCAAGGTTGCGAAGGTCCCCATGCAAGAATTCGAGTTCAGTTGGAGCAAAATCGCGAACATTCAACCCCAGCTTGAGAAATTGATCGAGAAGAATTATTTCCTGCATTGCTCGGCGCGAGAGGCCTACAAGGCTTACATCAGAGCCTACGAGAGCCATAGTTTGAAATCAATATTCGATGTCCAAACCATTGATCTTGTTGCCGTGGGTAAGTCGTTTGGCTTCGTGGTGCCGCCGAAGGTGGACATCAACGTTGGTGTTTCAAAAAAGAAGAAGGATTCGCGGTTCAAACACTTCGGAGGAGAACATAAACGCAAGAAATCTCTCATCTATAAGCCCATACCGGTCAAAACCGACTGACTTGTGTAAAGCATTAAGGTTAATAAAATTATGACGCCTCGACTCTCCGAACATACCCTCCCCAAAACCACTCTCTCAGTGTATTTGAAGAAGTCTATATAATTCCCGAAGAGCAGCAGAATGGAACAGAGCACGGGCTTCAGGTCTCCATGAAGCTCCACTACAAGACTATCTGATGATTTGTTTGACTCAAATACGCTCTATCATGTTACGTATTTTTGGAAAATGTAGGGCTGGTCATGATCTCTCAGAACTTCCAAGTTCTCGTCGAACTCGTCTCCGACCAAAGCTTGTCCAGAGCGTATTTTGTCGAGTGTTCGACGGTACCCCGACGAGAAGTATGTATACAAGGCTGCGTGAGCGGCGGTCGGCTGCGAAACAAACATAGTGCTTTCTTGAGCGAACCGGCCTCCAGCAACCTGGGAGCACGATGATTCAATCTCGTCGTGAGAATCTCACCTCTTGATTCTCGAGTCGCACGATTTTCTTCAATTTCGCCGGCTCAAGCTGCCGGAGGATATCACCTTTACTTGCGATGAATGTATCGAGTAGAGGCCAGTCCATCCAACCGAGGCCTGTTTCCCACTTATTCCAGTCGACGGGAGCGAAGAAACGGTGTTTCTCAATCTTGGAATACGAGTGGGAGCCGAGTCGGTCTGCGAGAGTTCCGATATCAATCCCGGGCACAAGGAAGAGAGAGACCGGGACGGCCAAAAAGGTATAAGTCAGGACTCACCTGTGGGTTTCTTGACCAGGAAGCCGGCCACAATATCAGCCATGTCCGATGGAATTTCCTGATGAGGAGGCCATTCGAGATCCTTGTCAACGATATTCAGCTTCACCCTAGCTAAACGGGGGTCGTCGAAAGGGATGGCATTGAAGTGCAGTTGATAAATCGTCACTCCTACCGCCCACCTGGAAAAATCGTTGACTTGCTGATACAATCGGACGGTAGGGTGTACGGCTACTTCCGCATTAATGTCACCGGGATTTCTCTACCAGTCCAAAGCGCGGCCGTAAGCGGCGCCCGTCAGAACTTCGGGAGGCATGAACATGACGGTTCCCGGAGCTCGCTTGTCATAGAACTCCCTTGCAGTCCTCCTGAAGAAGCTTTTGAATCGAGCTTTCGTAGAAAACTTTCCGATGCAGATTTTCACGGTATCGTAATCGATCAGTTTTAGGCGACAACCTCCCAATATCATCATGTTCGCGGGCTAGTGACAGAGGCTAGTTTGTACTTTCCATTCCCGTTCCATGTTTGACGGAAATAATCGATGTTCGAAGCGGTCAGAATTTTTTGGGATGGAATTCCGAGCAGTCATCCACCAAGGGTGACTGGTCATGATTCCCGGATGATTCTGGGCTCTTCGGAGCTGAATTCGGTACTCATGCGGCAGACCCCGACCAGAGCGGCCCGCAAGCGGCGTGTTGCGCTCTTTCTAGACAAATATCATGAACCCGGGAGAGATGCTTGAGCATTTTTCATCGATTCTTCTCTTGCAAGAATCGACGTCCTGATGAGCGAGAGATGGTCGACTCAGTCTGGGATCCTGTGTATCGTGCGTGGAAAATTCGGAAAGAGACTTCTTATCGATTTCCACGTTCTCAATCAGCTAAAAATCGCTTTCCTCGCCTATTCCAACCAACCTCACCTGCCCCCAAAGATGAGGCCGACGATGCCCTGAGCATAAAGTTCGATGAAAGAAGTTCTCCCTTTCGATTCGATGGTTGCAGGCCTGGGAAGAGGGTATAACGCCGCTTGCGGGGCGCTGGTGGGGGCCTGCCGCATTAGGACTCTGACTTCTATCGTATCGGACTCGAAGTTGAGGGGCGATGCAGCGAGGGAAGGAAAATATGCAGTGGAGTCCACAGACACGTTTCTACGTGATTGACGACAGAGTGCGCCGCCAGCATCTAGATTCCGGACCGCATTTTCCCCAGAGACGAACCTTGACATCTCGATGGATGAATCCTTTATAATGTAAATATTTCAATGCCATGCACAGCTGGGCCGATATCACTCTGTTGAACTCGATCGGTATGCTGCCTGCTCCCTTGATCAGTCTGTTCAAGTCTATCCCCTCGAGGTATTCCAGCACCGATACATAACAGTCTTCCGTCGCGAAACTGGCATAACTCCTATCGGAGGAAGGAGAGAATCTCTCATGGCCTGGACCTCTTAGGTGATTCCGAAAGCGCGATTCGCGCTATCTTAGGGGCTTTTGATGTGAACCGAACCTGCACAGATGAATCGAATTCAGAAAAGCCCCGACAATTTTCCCAGCGACGGAATAAGATTCCGATTTGAATCTCGACCTCTCCACCAGCTCCACTGAGACTACCGGAACCCCTTGGAAACGGCATCGATGAACCGAACCAAATCCTCCGATACCTGGGATTTCAGTGTCTTATTATCTCGGAAGGTTTCTTTCAGGGGAAGACAGTTTAGCTGTTTTCTCGACTCCCAAGAACACCCTTGGCCACGAGAACTCACCCAGCAGTTCCTCCGCCGGGAGGAACCAAGAGATTTCGGGTGTGTAGTCGGAATCAGGAGCGTCTTTTTTGGTATCGAATCTGTCGAGGAGCGCGGCAACTCTCACCCAGTTCGTGACGTGATGTTCGGACAGCATTTCGAGCATTCTGATGAATTCCCCCATGGCGCGAATCAAGTCACTGACATCTTCTGCAAGCCGCTGTTTACGCTTGTCAAACCTTCGTTCCCGTTTCTTATTTCCAGATCCAATTTCGAGCTCTGCGACATGTTCATCGACCCCAACTTACACGAGCCGCTCCGAAAGCGTCAAGCTCCACGAAGTCCATGTAGAGACAGTACAAATTCTCAAAGTGGTCGCGAACGTCCTCACAGTCCAACAACCGCTTTGACATCCGAGCACGCATCTCTCTGACCGACTGGGTGAACTGTATCATGGCGAAATATTCATGAGGGGTCATTGACGTATCGAACTCGACATCTTCTAGGAAAGGAGACATAGCCACGTAGGTGGCGTGAATCAAGGATGCGTTCTGTCGGTCGATCTTCGAATAGAGGTGACACAAAATTCGTCGCTCAAGTTCTCGCCCGGATGTTTCTAGAAGGAAAGTCAAGATGACTCATACCTTGGCTGGATTACGCGAGAAGCGATAGGAAAACGGCCTTGTTGCTATGCTCACCTTTCTCCGGGGCATTGATGGTGAGGTTGCTGAACTTCGACACCAGTTTCACATTCTCGGTGCCTCTGCGTTTTTCGGAAGTGTGCCAGCTGACATGTCGCGAGGCGGACTGACTGGCCATCGCGAAAATAGCCGTTCGAGTCAGGACCGAATTCATGCGAGTTTCGCAGGAGCCCTCGTCACATCACCATTCGGCGGTTTCGTTATCAGAATTCAGAACTGATCCTTTGAGGAATCGGTTTCTGTATGCGGCCCCGATAGGAAGAGATCGGACAGGTAACTTCTCTGCAAACTCTTGCTCCAAGTGAGATGAACCCGAGAACAAGGAGCTTCGGATCCTCGAGATAGTGGAGTGGAACAATAGATGAGAGGGGATTTGCTCGCTGTGATTCATATCTGATGGCGGTTCACCCGAGGACTCCGAAACTCCAAAAGCTCGCAGCTGCTGCATATCCCCTGCAGGGATCGCTCGGTCATTCGAGAATCAGACGTCATCTTAGGGGAGATACCGACGGTCGCCGACAGGCGGATGATTTCCCTGAATCGATCGCACGCTCACAAGAAAAAGACAGTGGAGATTTTGATGGGCGGACTTTCCTTGATCTCCATCAAAAATTCGAAGCTCCGGCGAGCCGTTCTGCAATTGGTGGTCCAATGTCTCTCGAGGACCTGAATCCTCTGATTCATCCAGGTGCCTTTGCAATCCATCCAGAGAGATGCATTCCTCGATGAATCAGTCTGCAAGCATCCGACCTACGTACTGTCTTTCACTAGAGGCGCATTGTTCTCATAATTATTATCCTTCATGAGTACCGAATATCCGTATGTATCGGGGCGGGAAGCCCTGGCGGTCCACCACCAGCTTGCCCCAAAGCGTCCGAAGATCTTTGTTCTTAATCGGATCCTCATCTGGCGCTCTGCTTCGCACGTATTGTCGGTACATAGAGGGAAACTTCTGCGACAGCTCGTACTGTACCATGCACTTGACGGACTCGATGAGTCTTGAAGCGGAATATTCCGCCGGAAAGTTCTCGATTTTCCGACAGCTCCCGGCCCTCTTGTGTGCCATCGCCTATGATCGGCATTGCGAAGCTGCTTAGAGCTTATTTGAGCTCCGGGGCTGTTCCTCCGTTTAAACTGCCCTCGATCATTGGAAACTCTTGAACTTCATAATCTTACCATAGATGGGCTCTCGTCTCAGGTACGAGACGGAGAACTAGGCTCTCCTCTTGCAACAAAGACCGCTTGCTTCCCGGAGCAGCCCCTGCCTGAACCCTTCCTCTCGAATTCATTCTCATCGCGGAAATTCTCGCTCCCAGATCATGAGATTGAGTCTGGGCGGTGGCAGTTTCGTCCGATGAAGGTCGAGCCGTCGTCGAAGGAAGCACAAAAGTTGCTAGGTTTTTCGGCGCTCGACGGGAAAGCCATCATGCCAATCCCTCGCAATTCTACAAGACCTCACAAACATAGTGGCTTCCTTGTCGGGCCGGATTTCGCGAGGGATCCCGCTTGACAATGAGTCATCCATTCCAATGGTCCGCGGAGGAATTCCGGGAATGAGCTCATCCGTGTTCTTCATTGATGCGGCGGAATGCGATTGGAGGACTGGTGAACGCCGACCCTCATCGAAATCGAAATTCGTATCATGGAATCCCCCCTTGAGCGAAATATTATATTATACATGACCATCGGAGGTTGAATGAGTCCCGATCGATTGATGAAGCCAGGAGCACCTGGGTCTTTTTTAACGGACGTTTACTCGACCGAAAGTTGAACAATGAACGAGCGCCCGAATCATCTCCCGGAATCTAGAATCAGAGTAGCTCACATTTATGAGCCGCATGAATGCGCCCCTGCGGCGGATCGGTCATTTGGGACTCAGCGGGATCTCTGAGACCGAATCATCTTCTCATTAAAAAAAACTGCGAAGATTCTGTTTAGGACCGGGTTCAGGAACGCTTGAAGTATGCTCAATTTTCCGCGTAGGCGCCAAGGCTTCGATGAGTATTTCTGCATCTGGTGCCCCAATGTTCAGCTCTACGCTTTGATATCCTGGCTCGATCAATCCCTGAGAGGTCTGTCTCATCCCGGTCCCCCCGCGCAGACTCTTCCGTTTCTGATCTGCATTCTGAGAGTCTGAATCATCGAATGGAGCGGATGGAGGACCACCCGGGCCTTGAGCAGTGATTATCGAAAGATAGAGACTCCCTTGTGAGATTGGAGGAGAACGTTACCAAATGTCCCGGATCGGTCCCCGCGTCAACCTGTACCCAACTTCGTTTATCCATCCGAGGCCTGGACACCTTGATGCCTTACCCCTCTCGATCTCCCTAGAAACAACAGTGTAGGATTTTGTGTATT
>NW_003805456.1:248626-294819 GCF_000255335.2 Galendromus occidentalis
GTGCGCGCCTCTGGCTATGACCGCGCATTCTCGTGCGAGCTCAGTACCTCGAACCAAGTTTCCAATTTTTTGAGGTCTGTGATTTGCTCGCTGGGGAGCCCGTCGCCTATGGGCAGCCCCTGATTTCCGAACGGACAATCCCATCCCGTTTATTCCCACCAGTGTTATATTCTCCGGCGAAGAAGCTTCTGCAATATAGGACCGGCCCAGAATCACCGTGGAGAATCCGACCGAATCCGTAGATCATCCCGGTGGGGGCATAAGTTTCCGAGCGAACCTACGAAGGCTCGCTCTCACTCCCCTCTCCTCGAGCCCCATCATCTTCTGAGGGCACCCCTGCCCACTGTAAGAGCAATGTGAAGCTCTGTTCTTCTCCTCACCCTCAGGTCGACGATTCAGAGATAAAGCGAGGGCTCATTCTTCGCGAACCTCAGAGATTCCAGCTCTTTGACTGTATCGCATCACAAGCTCTCCCGAGTCAGCCAGAGAACCTGAGAAATCTCAAGTTAGGTGACTCGAGAACCGATTCTAAATTATGTCAGGTGAGTCTCCATTCCCGAAATGCTCATTCAGATATTTTTATTCAGATTATTAAGTATTCGAAACTCATGAGTTATGAGCAACGATGACGGTCGATTCAATCCGGTACACTTTCTCTCCATTCCAGACGGTCTCATTGTTTTCGGAGAGTCGAATCCGCATCAAGCCGATTCATTGCCTGAGAAGGGAGTAAGGATGTGTTCGCTTCCTACAGCATCTCAACCTGGTGGACCTTCAGCGACTGAAGGTCCAGACCGGATCCTACCGTTTCTCTACTTGGGTTCCCAGATCGATGCACAGGACTGCCAATCACTTCGGAGTCGAAATATCGCCTATGTCCTCAATGTGTCGGCAACATGTCCGAAAGCAAAGTCTATCTCGGAAACTCGGTTCATGCGAGTCCCGGTGGAGGACAGCCACACCGAAGATCTCGTGCAATACTTCGATAGAACATTCACTTTCTTGGACAAAGTTCGGGAGTCCAGCGGATGCGTTCTAGTCCACTGCTCGGCCGGAATCTCCCGCTCCCCGACAGTCGCGATAGCCTATATTATGAGGCACCTCAGATTGTCTTCTAACGACGCGTACAGGTGAGTCATCAGCCCTCCTTTCTCGTCAATGTCTTGTCTCAGGTCAGCCGGACTTGCGACTTGTGGCATTTTTCTGTGATTAGAAGAAATTCGTAATTCCCAGGTATGTGAAGTCCAAGAGATCGAGGATATCCCCGAATTTCAACTTTCTCGGACAGCTGCTCAAATACGAGAAGATGCTACAGAGCGTGAAAATTCTGGGAAACACGCCCGATATCTACTCTTCAGAGCCTGCGTTACCCTCGTTGCCCTGCTGGATGTCAGGCTTCATTAGCAGGACGAGGAACATTCCATTCGTGAGTCAGAAGAAACGGCGACTCCTGAAGCCAACGGTAACGCCGGATCAATTCACCCTCAGCCTTGAGCTGCCGAAGAGGTCTCTCGGAGTTTCAGAGACCACTAAAGTCGGAAATCTAGCGGGCGGAGGTGAGGATAGAGGACTTTTTCCTCATAGAAATCGAGAGGAATTCTGCGTCTTCAATTTATATCACAAGTCCCTGACGTATTCCCCGCTTGAGGCTGATCCATGATTCATTCTTGCAGTGATGTCAGCAACGACGGATTTCGCCGGAGGCCGAGAGAGCTCGTCGGCGACCGAAGCGAAGCGTCCTTTCACCGGCGGTCGATCCTTGAGCTTAGATTTCAAATGGCTCGCTCTTGACCAAGATGAGAATTCGGCGCCGCCCGGATCGGCAGATTCAGCCTCAGATCGACCCAACATGGGTGCCTCAGAAGGGAGTTCCTCAACGTCTCCGTTAGTTAAACGCAAGGACTGGAAAAAGCTCAGTAGAGAATCCTTGACACTCCACCTCGAGGCCGAGGACACCTCTTGGCCATCGTGGGGAATGAGTACCTGATGAATCTCCTCCCTGATAATCCTCAAGGCGGCCTGAGCTCGATCCGGCCCAACAAGAGAGCGGCGAAATGACGCCAACACGCCACTGGATTTGATCTTTGCTCACAGAGCTCGGTTTGAGGATGGACCCCGCTCAATGGACATGTCCCCGAGCAGCATTTTTCTAACCTTCAATAGTTTCGCGGAAGCTGAGTACCGCGAGCACACCCGTAGCGCACAATGCGAGGGTCGAGACTCGAAGCGATCATTAGTGTTCACCGGTTCTAGGAGAAATAATGAAATTAGCGTATCAAACAATAACATCCCGAGATGAATGATTCCGCATGATCAAGTACTCCGTCCGTCCCTCCCAATCATTCGTCCGTGAACTATCGTCACGATAGGTACATTTCGCGCCTCACAGTTCGATATAGTATCGGCGATTGAAATTCGCGTATGCGGATGAAACTGCGATCGCTGGTGGCTCATCAAATATTGGACGACCGGTCTTCTTCAACGATCCCGGATAATCTTCATATCGTTCTCCGCCCTCCTTGGAGATGATTGAACACTGATCGTTTCAAATGAGCTACTCGAAATATGTAGTCCTGATCTCGGCGCACTCAACCTCATGACTCATGACTGCTCCCGTACACTCCCACATGCGTTTCTGCTTACTGTGTCAGTATTTTTCACAATTCGTTCTCCGATTCTGAATTCGATAGGCATCACGGGTGATCGCTTCCTTTTCCATCGGGAGCAGCGGACTGATTTTGGGATGGAGCGGATCGTAGAATCGACGGACACCTTCGACCGAGTGGGAGCCCCAACCAGAAATGCGCCTCCTCCGATATCACGGATCTCATGATCCCGACTTGTTGCATTGAGTGGGCTGGGCTCGTTCCACCGGTCTCTATTCCATCAATCTCAGTTCGAGTTCAGACGTTTCCTAGCCTCCTCCATTCTGTGGGGGAGCGGTCGAATGTTGAGGCTATGCATTGTGCCTCCGATGTTCAGCATCGTAGGGAGGACTGTGTCAACGACTAGGCTTCCAGACATCAAGCAAGTTGTACACGTCCTCCCGGAATCCTATAAGGAACACGCGGGCGCTATGGGCTGCCCGAACGTCTCCGGCTTGAACGTGCGTGTCTACGGAATGTCTCCGGCATTTTCTTTCGACGATAAAGTATGCTCCCACATCAATGGCTCAGTGAAAATCAGCGTGAGGTGGATTCGCGCCCTCATGGATGGCCAATCCGGTAGGAATGTTCATATCATATCATGAATACTTGGTGAGCAGGTTAGAGGTTCGCCCAGGACGGTCTCGAGTACTCATCAGCTTCTTCCTCTCAATGAGTCATATTCAGGTCTTGTACATAAGAAAGCTCAAGAATGCATGATGTGGGAGTTTGCCACCAGCTCCGCGGGACTCGGCCGTTTTCCAGGGCTACTACTCCATCTCATGGTCTGACATCATTCTCAGAGCAGACAGACCTTTCAGAAATTGTCGTAGCGCCCATCTCCTCCAGATTCACGTGGATTCGAGGCTCTCTGAACTTATCGAACGCTGTCGATAAAGAGATGATTCCGCGAATCCAGCTCGACAAGTCGAAGTCTGCGCTAGTCAGGGAAGGTTCGGGTGACGGAATCGTGAGGTGTGTCCAGCAGAGGACTCGAAGCTTCTTCGTCGTTTCGAAAGGAGAGCTGGGGAAGATAAATGTACCTGCTTGACCTGCTCGAGCAAAAGAGGCTTAAGCGACCCTCGTTAGGAGAAGGAGGGCTAAGGAGCGATAAGAATCGTCTCGCGCGATCGTCCGGACGACCGGCGTCGGAACCAGATCGGTTCCAGCCGGATTCGCTACTCCCCACGATTTCGAACATGTAATCGGAATGGATCTGCGCAGGAGCCGATTCCGCTGGCAGGGCAGCACGGTGTGGCTCTCCGGATCGGATAACCCTTGTCCCAGGCTGCGATGACAGCTTCTCGGGATGCCTTCAGCGCTGCTGATATCCGCTGATAACCAATCCCCCGGACCGAGTTCCGAAACCGATGATCTCCTCTTTAATCAATTATATTTATATAATAGAGCCGCGAATACATATTGACTCAGAACTCTTCCCCATCGCGGATTATTGTCTTCATCGATCGCCATCGATATGTCTCCAGTGTCACGCTAGCTTCTCCAAGAATGATGAGTACCAAATAGGAACCGTATCTTCTCTCTGGTCGCAGGCGAACGGATTCGCTGTGCGCGACTTGTTGCTCGCTCGCACGCATCGAGTCTGAATCAAACACCACGTAAGCATCCGTGAAGCCGTTTCATGGTTCCCTTCCGGAAGAATGCCTTAGGCTTCTTTGAGAATCTTCTCATCTCATCCAGGCATCTCCCGAGCAGCTTACTCTCTCCATAGTGCTACATGGGTAGGTTGTACCGCCTCCTTGGCCCGCTCATGCTTGGCCTGCCTATGGGCCAAGGCCCATGTGCGTCACGCAGGATCACTTTTCTCCCGAAAGGAGGATTCGGTTCCCAAGCAGGTCTCTGTAGCTTCTGGAATTCTCGTGGAGAGCGGAGCGGGCCCTCGGATGTACATTCAAGCATCCCCAGTGCTGGAGTCTCGGCGCTTTCCTCCGTATATCGAGTCGGCAGCCAATGATATGGGGCATCGAGACGATGCGAGCGAGCAGGGCGATCTCTCCGTATGTCACTCGGGGGTACCTAACAGCAGGAAAACACGGTAGAGAAGGAGACGCTGAATACTCATGTATGTATTGTGTACCGGATCGAGAATGATTGCTTTGAATCGAGAAAATCCGAGCGAGCGAGCTTCGATTGCGGGAAGGATGCGAATATCGCTACGCGGAGTGAGGAGCCTAAGAATCATTGCCGATAAGCATCGACTACTCCGTCTCTCCAACGAATCTATCTCACAAGCCGATGCGCGTCGAAATAGAAATCACATCAATGCGGCACCCGCTCCAGGTTATCTCAATGCTCCAGGGACGAATAACATGGTTCCCAAATCGTAAAACCTGAGAACTCTTCCGTTATGTAGCATCAACAAGAATACCCGAGAGCGAGTGAGGCCTCGATCGCCCGGCCGCTCAAGTCTTGGTCCATCGGAGCGCGCCAACGCGGCAAAATGTCGAGCGCGATTCCGGCGATTATACTCGCCGTTGCGGTGTGTCAGTGCTACGGTGTCGAGTTTGGGGACGTTGCGAATATCGAAAGCGTTTTTAGAGGACTCCCGTCTCTTTACGAGGCTTGGCCCGGTGGGGACTCTTATACGTGCAATTTCATCGAGGATTCAGACAGGGTAGAAATTTTCGGCGTTTCGACGGCTCTTTCCCTCCGATCGGTGCCCAAATGTTCGCTGTGGAATGATTCGAAGCTCTGCAAAGCGAACCTCATGTTGCGGTGGGTACGCGCTCTCACGGGCGAAAAGCGAGGTAGGATATACATATGTACGACCGTACATATGCATCCTATGTTCCTATCATATTTCGAGTGGAGGATTGTGAGAGAAACTCACGGAATGAAGAAGCCAGGAGTGAAATCGAAGAGGACCTTCCTTCCAGAGGAGGTGTTTTTCTCGCCGATACTTCTCGCCCTGGATTGGGTGGTGAGGAAAGGCGAGACTCGCGTGGAGTTCAACCAAACCTTATTCCGATCGAGGGTGCTTGATCGCGTTGAGATCCATCGTGAGTCCTGGCCTGAGTTCAGAGACTGGAGAAGAGAGAACTTGAACGTGCGTACCGTGGACTGCGTTCGGGAGAAGATCTCGCATCTGTTCCTAGTCTTGGGAAGCATTCTCGCCGGGAAATGAAGAAATCCCCGAATGGAATGCACCAAGTCTGGCGTGAGCACACGAGGACGAGGTGGACCTCGAGGACGGCGCAGAGCCTGCCTCCAACCCTGAGGATCTTTTTAATCGTGATTTACCATTTACTTAGGTTTCACTCGAGGTTTGTGACTGTTTCTTTTGAAGAAACTCGCGAGAGGCATGGTAGATGTTCTGAGGAAGGTTCCCGAGCTAGAACGCTGGGTGATCATTGATCATAAAGTCCAGGCACACTCTGATCTTCTCCAATCTTAGAGTACCCTCCTGAAGAGCGAGAGAGAGAATATTTCGGGCGATTACGATGTAAAGTGCGATGCCTTGTCGCTGCCAAGGTCCCCCTGCCCGAACGAGGATCTCCAGGGCTTCCGAAAAGTATGCGGAGGAGGTAGAGAGCGGGAACGTCTCTCCGGCCTATATTTATCGCCACCAATCGGGGGTATGAACAGCTCGGAAACTTGGGGAAACATCGTATGAATGCAATGCCCGTCTCATCAGGAAAGATCAGGCAACAACCTCGCTCGTGCCTGAAGATTTCAATGTCGATATAAATATGTAATGTTTTAATTCGTTCCTTGAGTAAACTTCGTGCACTTTTGCCATTTCCTCCTACAGCCTGGATCAAAGGGGGTTCGACTGGGCCCCGTATAAGGCCGCGTACCGTCTCGGGAGCCAATCCGACGGGTCACAGACAGGTTCAATCATAGAACGAGAGCTGAAGGCACGTTCGGAGGATACTCTGCGTTGCGAAGGAAAAACATCTTGCGAGCTCTACTTTCTTACGTGGTTTCAGAGTGCGGCTGCGAGTGGTCGAGGCACGATCGTACTAGTCAGCCGCTCCATGTCTCGAACTCGAGCAAGTCGACGCGAGCTCTCTGGCTTCTCAACCAGAGAAAGCTGCAAGGTCCCTCTGCCCCTCGGTCCCCGAGTCCCCCTTCGATAAATGAAGTCATAAAATATTTCGAACTCTCCACTCGAGCCCATGATGCACATAGATCGTGGGAGATAGCGTCTGCAGTCGTCAAAATCAGAGCCCTGAATCTTATAACAAGTTGTTGGCGCCGATTCATACGCGCTCCGCCTCGGCGTATCAGGACCGGAGGCTTGAACGGAGACCTCAATGTCCGACTTCCGTGTCGATTCCGAACTCGATGCTCCTCTCTTTCCTCCCAGGAGTATTTCGCAGTCCTGATGGGGGAATTTGCCATATCTGATGCTCCTCCGGAGGGACTCGGTTCTTATGCGTCGATTGAATCCGGCACTACCGGACGTACTCGATTTCCTCAATCGAGCTGGATTTATTGTAGGGAATAACGCACGTTCCTATAAGAATTTAAGGACGCGCTGACCGCTTGGCTGTTCGTGGAGTAGATCGCTTGAATTTTACCTAATCGTCGTCCCCGACTCGCCGCTGGCCTGGATACGAGTCTAGCGCACTAGAGCTGCTCGTCGGAGCACGAAAGCTCTACGACTTTCGGGAATTGGGGGGTCATAGACATCCGTGCTCGGGGAGGAACCTCGAGAAATCTCCCGAGGGGTATTTTTTCTTAGCTGTTTCCAGGATTCCCGGGGCACGGTCGAGGTGACACCAAGAAATCGCACCCAATCACCATGGTCTTCTTTCCAAAAGATGAATGCTGAGGATAATTTTAATATCATGGACGGATAGGACCCCGAGAAGTTGTTAGCGCTTTGGGTTCATTCCAAGTACAAAGCACTTTTGGTCGATGGAATTCGGCGAGGAAAATTGGACCGTCCCAATCAGGTTTGTCCATCATGATGCCCACGACCGCTATATGCTCTGTGGGCCGTCTCCATTATTGATCTCATTGCGTTGAAGGGTGCATTGAGACTGTCAGCATAGGTTGCTATAATCTCACACAATAAGAATGAGTGTCGAATATACTGCAGGGAACATGGATCGCCGACATGCGACTAAGAATCCGAGACTAGGGAAACACACAAGTTCACCAAGGCTTGAGGTATGAACTGAATTCTTCGCCATCGAGCCGGGTCGCCGGAAATCTCTGTCCCCAATGAGTCGAGATGCCGGCGAAAGACTCCGACGGCTCGAGATCATCTCCATGGAAGCTCTCACTCAAGCATGAACCCCCAAAACGGACCCTCTGGACTCTGTACGACAAACCGGGAAGGTATCCGAGGAGATCAGCATGTGAGGCATTGATAGCCGAAATCCGGGAAAGCAGGTTAATGTCCGCACCGTCCCGTGATCAGTAGCACTCGAGCGATCTCTTGGCGAAGAAATCCGACAAAATTCCCTGAATCTCTCCCCCAGTAAAGAGTTCGTGAACAAGAGCCGTCTAGATGTGATCGCAGTTGATTCACGTTGGGAGTAGGCCGGGAGCAGATTTCTCAGAACACGATACGATCGATCAGAATGAAACTGCTGTGAGATCTGCTGGATCAATCGATTTTGTTGAGAGTTTTGATCACAGAACATAATTTATTCGGGAGCATACTGTCCATGCTGGGCTGCCCAGTCGGAATCTTCGAACGTAAGTCCATTCTACGTTTCTTCCGGAGCAGCACTTCTGCAACCCTCGAGATGACGATCCATAAAAATGGATTGATGGGTGAGTGATACGTTCGGCAAGCCGACCGCAATCTGCATGGCGGCATTCATTCTCCCGAGCGGAGAAAGAAAATCATACGGGCAGGAAATCGGTCACGGCATTTCAGTCCGCGACGGAATCCGTGACTTTTTCTAAGTGATCGAGTTGATGATTTGGGAGTTTGAATGTATCGCCTCCGAATTAATATCTCCCGGAAATCCCGCCTTGATTTTCTCCCGGTTGCGACCAAGGTCACGACGTAGACCGCGGAAATCAGGAAACAATTCTCGCTCGATCAGGTCTTTCCCCCTACGCTTTCTGAAAATAATCTGAACAACCGCCGGAGGTGAGAGCTGCCGCGATCGTGGCAGGAGCCTCGTCGCTACCTGCGGTGACCAAGTAGGAGAATTTTCTTTTCAATATTCTGAGTGCAGGCTATCATTGTCTTCTTTTTTGCTGCGGTCAAACCGCGTGCAAGTGCTTGGCTATTCGTCCGCCGAGGTATGTACCTAGCCGGCGGTGGTCAGCCGCCGCCATGCCTCACAATAGGCCTGCTGCTTTTTATCAGAGCTCCACCGATACGAGCGCCCCCTAGGCGAGCCATCCTAGGAACGCCATCGAAGCGAAAGGACCCGGGAGCCGAATACAGGAACACACTCCTGCCAAAGCAAGCTAAGCAAAAATGGCGATCCTCGCTTAGCATCGCGACTACACTGTGATCGAAATCCGAAATCTACGTGTTCTCTTGGTAGTGACGGTGACTCGTCACCGCATCCCGTAGAAATAGTACGGGAGTGACGGGGAGTGCGCGGGAGCCGGAGAACTTCGTCCCCCGGAAGAGCGCGACGTGTGTGATCCACGCGTGGCGCATTCCGGCACCCTTCCACAAATAGCCAAACATAGGAACAGGAGAGCTATTGCACGTGAACTAAATGAGCAGCACGCCTCCGACGATAATGGCCATCGGTACTTGAAGTGACTATCGTATGCATGTGAAGCCAGAGCTGGATTCGAACGCGAGAATGGGGCTGTGGCGGCGGTTACGAGCCGTCCTGGACCCCAAGTTGTTGATCCTGATTCTGTGCTGTCTGCCGCAGGAATCGACCGCTGACAGGAATCGTTATTGTGAGTATTCATTTTCTCGATGAAAATGGGAGGTCAGGGCGGGCGGGTGCAAGCCGGAACTCAGAACTCTCGAGAGATTGTCCGAGAAAGGCGGAAATCCGCGGAATCTCGTCACCGGGATGCTCTCGAGCGGCGTTCTGATGAACGGAAAACGAGAGCGGGAAAACTCCGGAAAGGGGGGTCCCCAAAGCAGAAAAACGCGAGGCCCCGAACTGGACTACGGGGCTCGTATGCTCACCGTATATCTCACAGACGATAATCGAATAGACATTTGATGCATACATACGTGAGCAAAATTTGATCGAACCCCGAGCATGTGTTTGGAGAGCCCGGAGGAGACTCGTTCGTCGGGCTGGGGCTCTTGAACTTGGGGAATCGTCTCCAGCACGAAAAAGACATCAGCCGATCACATGCGGCAGGGAATTCGAGCGCCATACCCAACGAACTATGCCGAGAATTATCTTTCCCTCTGAGGCATAATCCGGAAATGCGATGACACGGTCCCGACCGCGTTCCGCACCAAGAGCGGGCGAGAAATCGAGCCGACCGGACCATGGGGACTGTGCAACAAACTTTGCTGTACCTAATTATGGTTCTCCATCGATTTTTGCTTCACTGGGCGATTGAAATTAATTTCGACGAACTCATTCCAGTTCATATATCGACGTTGTGCGTCGGCGAGCGCACCTACCCACAGTACAAGGTCATTCATGGGGCCGTATTATCGTCAGAGAGCGAGAACGATCTGGACTGCGTAATCACGTTCCAGACAGATTCCATCCTGCAGAAGTTCATGTTGCGCTTCGAAAAACTAGCGCTCGACTGCAACGATCACCTAGTCATCTTCGACGGCGCCCACGCCATCGGCAAAAGCAAGGTTCGAAGTTTTCCAACCGCATCCTGAAACCGCCCGCAAATCTATTTGATTCCGATTCTCTAGGATCACTTCGTGCTGAAATCTTTTAATCCTCCGCTTTCTTCGCTCCTCCGGAGACGAATCCCAGGATTCGATCGCGTCGAGAAAATGATCGAACCTCGAAATCCATTGCAGGTGGATCTCTCGTGCCGAAGTACGCGGGCAGACGTAGGCACGATTTTCACACAGAGCAATTACGTGACGCTCAAGTACACAACCGATAGTTACAGTCAGCAGAAGAACGGATTCAAGCTCGTGATCACAGCTTACAAGGTGACTTGCATGAATTGACACCGATCGGAACTTCGTGGACGAACGCGGGCACCCGCGATGTAGCTGTCCCCACGAACATCTTCGACATTCCATTTTATGCGATCTGCAATCCCTTCCAGGACATGAACAACCCAAAGCATGAGCAGCTGCCTTGCCAGCAATTCACATGTGGGGGACCTCAGCGGTATTGCATATCGCAAGATCTCAAGTGTGACGGCGTCAATCACTGCGGTGATGACAGCGACGAAGACGAGCGAGCCCAATGTGAAGGTGAGAGAGCCTATCCTATCGACTGCATCAGGCGATTCTTCTCTCCACTCTCGGAGTGATATCCTACCACTCAAGCTCCGCAAACCCGCACTTTCCGATAGTATGATGATGATGATGATGATCGGGGTGTACTCAAAGGAATCTATTACCGCAGATGATAAAGGCAATCATCAGATCATGGGCATAGGCGTTCCGGTTTTCTTGACTCTGCTCTTGATCGCCTTCACATTCTGTCTGCTTTGCATCGCGGCCATTGTATGCTGCGTCTGCAGAAGGGGTCCTCAGGACTACACCCCGTCCCAGGTGAGGATATTGAACCTGACGCTCAGCGAGCTACTGATCATCGATTGGGTATCACCGACCGGATACCCGATGACAAACGGAGAAATACCATCGATAATAATTCATTGAAGAAGAGAAAATATTGATCACGATTATCCTAGCCTGAAACCTCAAGCTCGGTTGATATCGAGTATATCGATCGGAATGAGTTTCACTATCGGATCAGTCGTTGTTCAAATTTCGTCTATCCTCGTCTACAGCGCTGTTTGGAATCTTGCGTTGATCAAACTCATTTTCTTAGGTGGCGATGCAGAACGGAAGACCCCTTATCGGCGCACCAATGCCGCCCGGTCTGCAAAACACGACGATCACACCCTTCGGGACGTTCCCAGGCAAAGCGGTGGGTATTGGGGATCATCCAAGAAGTTTTAACATTTCGACTCTCTATCGGGTTCCTTCCCCCACCCCTCCCCACGGATTCATGCTTTCATTGAATTACACAGAACCGACTCGTGAGATATATGAGTTTCGGGGTATCCACTGATAGCATGCCCAGCTATGATGTCGAGCCCGAAAACGATCTCGGTTCCCTGATCCACATGCAGCGCAACTAAAAATGCCGATTCGGACCTATGAATTGTGGGGAAGAAATTATGACCGTGTTTTTCATTCTTGTCGTTCCAGCCAGGAGACGACCTGCTTGGTCTACAGCCGGGATCGCACTCGACTTTCCCCCTACGTGCTCCGCTGAATCCCAATGGCAAACCGGTCAACCAGTCCGCGTCCGGTGAAAACTGGCTCGTATGAGATTCACGTCTTGACTGGCACGCAAATTCCTCCCTATAGAGCTGGGTTCAGGCTGACAGAAAACGAGGATCTAACGGTGGAGCCAGATAGATGCAACTAGACCAAAGATAACTATATTTTCTCCCGTTTCTCAACTCGCACCATCGAGAATCTCGACGGTCTCGCGACCGAAGGTTCCTCGTGACGGCGACCAATTTCAAGAGAGTTTTTGTAACATGGGACCGCGTGAAGTGGTTCCATGTCTCTCGAAGCTCCTGGAATCAGCTTCACTTCCGGCGCCGGGTTCCCGGGTGTCGGTATCGGGGATCCCGATAGAAGCGCCCGGATCGGATTAGAAACCGAAAGCTTCGGTTCGCGCTTTCGGGGTACGAGTGGGGAGGTTCCGCTGTGAACCCTCCGACGTCGTCCGCTTCGAGCTCCCACTGTCGCAATTAACTGGTTGGATATCCATATCGGAACTTCATCCTGATCACGCAGATGTCGATCGCTGGTTCGCTAAGAGTCGGCAGCCGCAACATCACCACCAAAACATCAGTAAATGTCCCATCCCCTCTGGAATTTGCTCCCATTCTGTACAAAGTCGCTGAGAGACCTAGTCAAACTTTCTAATTGGAGAGATGCCTGCAGAAACACCTATACTTCAGACAAATGCAACCGTACCGATCTTTCATTGAATGGGCATTTTTTAGAGCCAAGCTCTCGCATTGAGCTGAAACTCTGGAAATTTCTGACGTTGGACCCACCAAGGAAATTTCGAGCTCGAGCCAATCAAATCGAGCGATATGGTGAGAATCAGAAGTTCCGATTCGTTGAAGAACAAGTTCCACAAAGGTTTCGGCAAAATGTTAGGCGCACTGCTCTGCCCATCACAGCCATCTATTTCTGTACATAAAATGTTTTATAAGTTGAACTATGAGTATCACATGGCAGACGACCGTATTTGATTTGTACATAAGCGACGTGAGAACCTCGGACACTATATCAGGGCTGCTGATGCCTGACGAATGGAGGTGGCGACAATAATAATTACAATTAGTTGAAGAATAGAATGAAATATGAATAACTTCTAGAAAATGCAATCCAAGCGAGCAGCCTTTTGAATGGCGCTCCAATGCTGGCTGAAAGAGATGAGCGACTCGCGGTGCAATTGAGCCTCTGGCTTCGCAGAATCCGCGAGGATTCAATCGCTCGGTTCTTCTGAGGGCGAAAGCTTCGCTTCCGAAATCCTCTGTCAATCTCCTCTAGTCTTTCCTCTCATGAGGAGCGGAGATCTCGCTGCACTGAGTCGAGCTCGATTTGAATTTTTATCTCAGCTGCTGAATACAGTCAACACATATCAACGCGGGTCTATCAGGGACCCACCCCAGCGAACAAAGTATTAAGAGTACTCGGGATTGTATGAAACGTCGGGCCAACGTGTTTGAGATTGCGCCCTGCGTGCGTCTGCTGAACTAAACCGAAGCTTTATGGTTGGGACTAATCTATGATTCAAATTGTATCATGAAAACTAGATGAATATTCAAAACACGGCTCAGACGAGACCATTGATGGGAGTCATCGATTTGAGACAAGTGAGCATACACAGAAATCGCATGTTGTGCATGACCGAACACCTGAACCCTCTCCAGTCGGCGAGCCACATACGCTCTAATGGGATGTATGAGGATGGGTGTGAGATGTCATCTAATGAGTCTGCCTCCTAATTGATTCGAGCCCGGCGAAACCCATTCGGGGTTGATCCCCAATTTTTTTCTGCAGACCAAAGGCGATCAGAACTCATCAGGAGTCTGGACGAGGTCCTCTAGAGTAGCACCTATAAGGTCGATAAGGAGTGAAATGAGGCCTCAGCTCTTCAACGAGCGAGCCCAGACGGGCTTTCCAGCATCCAGAACTTGATTTCTCACAAGGGTGGCTTGCAGAGAGCGTATGATTGTTCCGGAAGAACTCCCCATCGATGTATCAGGTCTTCGTCGAGGGGGGCGTCTCGGGAGGAGCCAATGGTCAATTCAGATACCCCATTCGGATCAACGAGCGAGGCAGTGAATGAAAAAATGAGCGGGGGTCACGGCTTGGGGTTCGGGTGACGAGTTCTCTCATGAGAGATTCCAACACTGTAAAATCTTAACCCTGTAAATGTGAGAGCGTCTGAGGAGCGATGGATTGGGCTTTTAATCGATGATATGACGGAAAGAGGATAAATTTGAATAAACGAAACGATACATGTTTTATTTGATAGACTTTGATAGACCTGCCGTCGAGAAGCGGACACCGAATACGGCAACCCGAAACAACTCCCAACAATTATTATCAAACACTTACATGTTCCGCGCTTAAGATTCTACCGCGTAGATGAGGCTCACATCCGTTTCCGACTTGAATATCGAATGCATTCCTGCTTGAGGTTTTCAAGGAAGCGCGTGGAGAAGCGCTCCGATGTATCGATACAACGCTTTTCTCAACACCGTCCCGGCGAATATCGTCAGCTCGAGCTGGGAGCCGGCGGATGAGATGGAGCAGACGTTGAGTTTGTAATTTGAACACCGTTGATGCGGCGCTGCCGCCAACTGCTAGGTGTTTATTATGCGATCGGTGAGTTTTGGGAAACGCAACGTGAAATAGAGCCAAGGGATATATAAGTTTTATGGGCGAGCAATGCTAATGACGGTAATAAGATAAGCACAGTAGGAGAGTCAGATTTCGAAATCTGATAAAAGTGCCGGAACAAGTGTCAGAGGGGAGAGAAAATTCTCAGGGAATCGATTCTCCAATCCATGCGAGCCTCGTTGATCATAGGTTTTCGGAGTGGGGGCGCCGACGATGGGGAAGGGGTGCGACGTATGCATCAGAAGAACTCCGTCGGCGATAGCTCGGGGTCTGGCCATAGGAAGAAGCCGGGAACCCCTCAGTGCTCCAGCCAACCTACTTCTATGAGGCTGACCTCACGATCTGCCGTGGGTTTTCCCCTCAGAAACTCTGGTTTTGATTCCAGTCGATCCCGCAGACCCCAGGTATTCGAATCCGCTTAAAATCGATCCATTCCGAGAGCCGAATCGGATGATATGCCATCGAGGGAGCCGACAAGTTTTCGGAGCCGAACCGTGAAAAAATTCGGGAACGCTCGTTGAAATCGAACTCCGACCCCGGTTCCCGTTGGCGATGGTGCTGCTCTAGCTGCTACAGAAGAACCTTTAACGAGGGAAGGCGTCGAACATGGGGCATTCCAGGTGCTGAGAGCGTTCGGAGAACTCGTTCGGTCGGTTGAAGGCCTCGTATCTAGCAGAGGGATCGACCTCCGAAGCAGCTCCGGGAGAGACTCTCGGCAGCCTGAAGACCGGCAGCCGGAGCCGAGGCGGAGAAGACGAGGAACTAAAATGACGAGAATCGATCTGAGCGAGTTTTCGGTGCCTTCATGGACCGCTCAACCGTGATTCAGTTTCCCGGCTGTCTCGTTCTCCGACATGAGATCCCTGGCCAAGACAGTTGGACTGCCGAGGCGACGTAGTGACTCATGAAGCGGAGTCGAAAAGGAGGCCCGCCTTCTAAGGAAAACATGGCCTACTCCGGAAAAAAAAACGGTGAAAAATAGACGTCTCCAGAACGTTATCCGGAAATGGGATACCCCGTGGAATCGAATCGAGCACGAAAAAATTCGACCTAGAAGTAAAGGCGGCGGAGAATGGGAGAAGGCAGATCGATGCGGAGCAAATGATTCGCAACGGAGCCGCAGCCACCGTTGATGCTTCACATTCCTCTAGATCCCCATACTTCTTAAGGTGGGGGCGAGCTCCCGTATGTGTGAGCGAGAGACGGATAGAAAGAGTCCGCGAGTGAGGAACTAGCGAGAGCGAGTTCGAAGAGGCTAGGAGCTTGGAGAATCGTCGTTGGAGAACATTTTGAGCCGGTGAAGACGAAGCGAGGGATCGCTGCTGGTTCGTTCCTGCTCGTTTCGACCGAAGAGGCCTCAGAACAACTTCCCCACGGTGAAAACCCCTGGTCGAGCAATTCTTCCCCGGTTCGGTCTTTGTTAGAGAGGCCTCTCCCCATAGGCGCACCAACCAGTCGGTCTTCAGCCATACAGCGCGGCTCAATCGGTCTACAGCCCGGCAGGCTGCATGCATGCAC
Source organism: Galendromus occidentalis (assembly GCF_000255335.2). Classification (NCBI taxonomy): domain Eukaryota; kingdom Metazoa; phylum Arthropoda; class Arachnida; order Mesostigmata; family Phytoseiidae; genus Galendromus; species Galendromus occidentalis. Next base: position 264,797 of record NW_003805456.1, read on the forward strand.
ACCGAACCCCCTCGAACCGAATGCGCCTTCATCCCCTCGGACGGAGCTTCCCTCTCTCCTTCATGTGATCATCATCAGGCTGATGAAGAATCCAAGGTTGGTTGCGGGAAGAGCTCGGTGATAGCTCAGTGTGTCGTGGCCGCTCGCGGGCGATGTTCGACGATCGAGGAGCCATCGGGCGGGAGGTGCGCAGAGAGCCGAACTTCGGTTCAGCCGATATTCTCCGATCGGAGCCGAGAGCGCGGACTCTCAAATGGATTCCAACGACCCAAGCCTGGTGCCCACTCCACAGAACCAGATCTCCTTTCCCAGACGGCTTCGTGAAGTGACGCTCCCAACTCCCAGCGGCAGCCGCGGTGCTAGAAGTAGCAGCAGCAGCAGCACCACCACCACCACCGCCGGAGCAGCAACCAACGACAAGCAGCAGCAAGCAATTGCCGCCGCGGCGGCGACAGCAGCGGCTGCTGCTAGTACCCCTCACGCAGGGCTTCGGACTCTCCACCGTTCCGAGATTTAGTGGAGCTATGGGCATGGGCATCATAGCGCGTCCGTCGCTTAGAGTGGCGGGAATGTGCCGACAGCCAGAAGGCTGCTTCCCGATCTGTTGACTAGAGGAGCGGGAACGCTTCCCGATTGCCGTTGCGGTTTTGAAGGATTGTGCGGAGTTGAACCGGAAATTTCGAGTGCCGTGTGCGGGAAGGAGCGTTTTGAAACCCATGCTGGAATATCCGGATTACTTCGAGTGCTCCGTTACGGTCCCAAGCAACGGGAAAAGCTTTTTCCTGCTGCTCGTGCTGCCTGCCGTTGCACTCTTTGTTTACCCATGCCCATCGACCTAACATGGCATGAGTTGGCGTCATGGAGCCGAGCGCGGGAAATATGCGACGCCAGCGCTCAGGAACGGCAGGATGGTATCCTGTGTAGCGACTGCTCGTCGGATACCTGCTCGTCGCGTTCAGCCTTCCTAGCGGCTAGGCGGCCTGCCCGCTTGCCTGTTTGTCTGCCTGGCTGCCTTCGCCCTATCTTGTTCGTTCTACTGGCCGAAGGCGAAATGGCCTTCCCCTTCCGTGCGTACAACGGCAACGACGACGAACAACGCTTGGTTTGAGCCAGCGTTCCGGAAACGCTTCGGGATAACCAAGCAGACAGAGCCGCTGGAAGAATTCTACTTCATCCGGATCGTATTCATGTACAGTGTGCTTCGACAGCGGCGGCCCGAAATGGATAAGGACAGCTGCAATGGTGGCAAAGTATGTTGTGAGTGTAGTGAATCCATCTGCCCGGATCAGCAGGTGGTAGCGCATTCGAACGTCGGTTCCATCGTTACCACACTTCTCTGAGAGTGAAAGTGCCGGTCAAGGCTACTTCTTCCATTGGCGGCGAGTGCGGCTGCGGGAGCAGCAGCAGGCACCGCTGCATTTCAAACTCAAATCTGAGATTTATGCCGCACGGAATCGCGTCCGAGTTCGTCTGGAGAAGCTGTGAGGAGTTCCGCCTACAAGTGGCAGTGATTAATTCTGGTAGCGGATATTGTCGAGTGCGCGGCGGGGGTCGTGAGTGGCTCCCAAATTATTCGGAGTGACCTTCCACAAGGGACGCTGACTTATCCCGAAGTTTCCCGGGATCAATCCTCGATCCGCGGGGTTTGTGCCCGGCATCGGAGCTACGTGATCTACGTATGTAGATCGGACGGAATTCCCGAGTGAATACCATTTGTTGTGAGTGATCTGGATGAGAAGGACCGCGAAGCTTTCCGAACAATAGCGATGGAAAAGTTGTGTATTCTTCTTGTGCCCGCCGATATTCATCATCCTGACGGAGGATCATGTCCGGAATGGGAAGATTTCCGCGGTCTCTCACGGAACCGCAAGGACGAATACTCTGCGAACCGTAAAATGCCTGCGATCGGTTTTCCCACTAGTAAAAACCCTCCAAGGGTAGCTCCCAGTGAAGCAACAAGTTTCCAAGTCCGTCAGAAGCGCGATTGCTCCGGGACCGGTGGTGGCTACTGCATGGCTCCTTTTCCTGGAAGTTATTCTCCGTTGCGTTGGCCGAAACGGCCGTTGGTCGACCGACCCAGCTCGCTGGCTCGCTAGCCGGCTGGTTGTGTACTTTCCGCTGCTTTCTAGGACGGCTTCTTCTTCCACACGCCATACGGGGCAGCTCGCAACAATCATCGACGAAAAGGGGCATGAGCCCGGTGCCGACGGCTCCAAAGCTGCCCGCAGAAGACGTTGGAAAATCAAATTCAACTTATGTTCCTCTTTTCGAACAGTTGCTCGCTGGATCGTTTCCATCATCTGTCCATTTGTCCTTAGGGAACGGCGTCGGGTACATACGACGCGACGCGCGCTCGTGTGTATCGCAGCCTCACAGCTGCCTCTCATAATGTTGATGATGATAAACCTTGGGCGACATTCACTGAATATGTCGCTAATGCTACGGCGTTTGTTTGTGAAACGATTGGCAGACACTGTTCTGGAAACCGCTAACATCGACGTATTCTTACAGAGACGCCGAACCGCGCAGACCGCAACATCCTCCTTGCGGAAGTTCTTGAGAATGTCTAAGCATGTTTTCCCAACGATACCCTCGGCTCTTCCGAGCCGCGTTCGCCATGACCGTGACCGAAGTGTCTTTCTGACGGTCAGGAGGGCGTCCCAAGGCATCGCTCTGAATAAAAATCCTCGAACGCCGGATCGTCCTCTCTGCACGCTCTAAGCTATCTCTTGCCTGCATCAAAAGCGCTCGACTAGCGTCTCGTCGAGACGCAGTTTTTCTCCATATGCAATCGATGCCGGTGCGGATGTTTCTTCCCACCGCATGTGACATCCGCTTTCGGTGCTCGCGGAAATCTCGTCAGACGGAGAGGCTGACTCCTTGGCTTTCCAGGGAAAATCTTGGCCACCATCATGCCCACGTCAAACGTCATACCAGCGTCGCCTTGCCTGTCTACCCCGGAACGGGTCGATACTCCCCCCGGCTACCCAGCGGGCCTCATTCATCCCGACTTGATAAGACAGTTCTTAGATCCCATGAGAAATGAATTCACCTGTCCCTTGTGCATGTGGACAACTTCAGACGAAGAGGAGGTGCAAGGACACGTCGCCTCGCATACCATGGATCCCTGCAAAAGCAGCGAATCGAAGAGGTGAGTGTGACATATCCGCTCGATTAGAATGAGGCAGCGGGCGAAAACGTCCGACGCGATTCCGTGTATTGAGCGATTCCTCCGGATGGGGACGACGTCTCCTTCTGCTCGTTGACGGAGCGTGGAGAATGCGATCGGAGATCTCGCAGTCGGATCTTGGATTGAACGTATCGCGCAGAAGCATGCCAGAATGATATTCAGAAAGTTCTGCTGGATGAGTCCCTCAGGACGTTCCCGTTATCGTTCTTTAGTCAGTCAATAGATAGATTCGATAAGAAAGGACCGCCGAGGACTACACGGTTCGGCTCCGATCGGTTTGCACAACGAGCTACGTCGTCGTCTGTTCTTCAAGAACTGTTAACGATTAGCAGCTTGTAGTATCTGTTGCTGTTGCAGCAGTAATCGCGAGCTGGCAATACGGCGTATCGGCGACTCCGCTCGAACGCATTTGCTCAGTCGACTAGAAATGAATTTATTGAAAAGTTTCTTAGAGAGCTTTTTTATTTGACGCGGCTCGCTGGATAGCTTATTTTCATGTATCGCTTTCCCTCTTTATTTCGCTATAAAAGCCACGTCTCCGGAACGATCACGACCGGTGGCTTCCGACTTTTAATGCGGTGCGAAACAATCGTCCGGCTTGAGATTTTGATCCGAAAGAGTTTTTCAATGGAATTCAAGCGGAACTCCCGAGCCATCGTTGATTTATAGAATTCGCTGATTAACGGCTGACTTCGACCGCGGCTCAGTATTTCCTCCTTGTACCGTTGGGAGGAACTATCTCCTCAAGCGTCGAACATGATTATAGTAGCATCAATCAGCGAAGATGTGGACTGCGGGAGGAATTGAGTTTCGGGAGATCCCAGCGCGAGCTGAAACCTCGCTCGGAGCTTGGGGCTTCCATCGGGAGTATCCCGGAGCCAGTAATTCGATCCGACTGAAAAAAAATTTCTTCGACGGACATGCGAGGCTCATCCAGGAGCTGCGGGGTCGCCCGCTGCGACGATGACTGGGGAAAATTCGGACTATAATGCTGAAGGGAGCTATTCAACGGTCTGATCATATAGATAACCGTGAGTGAACAAGTCAGTTCGTCCATCGTTTGAAAAGTCAGCGAGGGCAAGACCGCGCGCGAAAGACCACTCGTTCGTCCGTTAGCTTGCCCGTTCGTCCATCCGCCCGCCCGCCCGCCTCTCCGCCGTCCGGCTGCTGTTCCAGGGCCGTCGTGCCACGAGCTTGTCGGACACTTGGAAAGGCTTCCAGCAGCTGCAGCAGTCGACGAGCCATCTATCTGTCGTACTATGTGACTGTTCGCTTTTCTATCTATATATCTATCTACCAAGCAAGCAACTACACAACGTTGCTGCCGACGCGCCACACTGTTCCGCCTCGGAGCGGATAGCCGCTACGTAAAGAAAGAAACCCACCGCTCCTGTCGTCGACGACGACCGCCAACCACCGAGTTGTTCTTCTTCTCTTTTCCCGACAACGACGGCGGCGGCAGCGGCAAAGACGACTAGGGCTGTAACTGAAGGAGCTCCGGTCGTTTGTCGGTACCGTAGTAGATGGGGCTTCAGCGCCGGACGAGCGTTCGCGCCGGAGGAATTATATAAGTTGGATCGGGATTTCCTTCTCTGCTCCTCGTCCGAGAAGTGTCATAATAATTCTACAAGAATTATCTGCATTTGAATGGAAGCCGTCATCAAAGGAGAAACGGATCTTCGTCGCGGCAACGGAATCGTCGCAACGGTCTTCGTCGCTGCTGGTGCCCCTTATCGCACCCGTGAATGTCGTTATCAGTATTGAGTAACGGTACTCTTTTCGGCTTAATCTTGTTTTATGGACATTTTACGGGCAAACGCTGCAAACACGAGCTTCTAACTGTAAACAAATCCCGTATCAATGCCATCCGGTGGCATCGTCGTCGTTGACTTCATTGGTAAGCTGACGTTCTGCGGCTTTTGTTTCTCCCGGCCTGAACACGGACGTTCATCGGTTGCCCGATTTTGTGTGAGTGGGCCCGACCGTTGAATTGGATTCTCTGACCGTGTTTGCTCGCCGTTGTTGTTCGGATATACCGGTGTTTTTTGCTCGCTTCGTGCGGTTCGTCTATGGCCACGCGGCGGCGGCGGCGGCAAAGACGGGTAAGACGATGAAAGTGAAACGAAGGCCACCGTTCAGTCAAATAATGGTTTGCCGCTTGGGATGGAGTAGCGGCGGCAGCAGCAGCAGCAACTTCTGCTTTTCGTCGCCGCTACCGCCGCCGCTGCAGCGGCCCTCTTGTCTGTCTGTTGCCTATCTGGCCAACGAATCTAGTGAAAGGTTCCGACATTGCGGGGTGGAAACGCCGTTCTTCGCTCGCATACTATGTGACGGGCAACTGACGGCCAGGCAAAATGATGCCTGGAGCCGAAATTCCGCTGAAGGCGAATCGCTGTCTCCGCGGCGGCAAGATATCGATGTTGTCGATTTAAGAGCGGCAACCGCTGACGAGCACCGAGGAGAACTTCCACTCACTCACTCACTCTCTCACTCATCGCGGATTGATTGACTGTTGGACGGACTGACTGACTGACTGACTCCCTGACTGACTGACTCATAAGTAGGCCGAAAACCGGATTCATCTTACGTCTCCCTCGTTGTTGCCGTTATTGTTCATACGGCTTTTGTTCGCATCACTTCTTCCTTTTCGAAATATAATTGTCGGCGTAGTTCACTGCAACGTAGATAGACAGCGATATCAATGCGGAATTCCGCACACGTTCCGAAAGCCTTTGCCGCACGGCGGAAGCTGCCAGTGGACTGCCGAGAGTGAATCAGTCGACTGATCTCTGGAAAACCGCCGGAGGAGGAGAACTCGTATCCGAGACTCTATGCAGCATGATTTCATGATCCATTAGTCATCTTCAGAAGCGCGAGAATAGAGCAGGGTTGAATTTCCTCTCGAGAATTATCCCCGCCGAGAATCAGGTGATGCTCTGAGTGGATAGGCGGAGCACTTACTCCGCGCAGTGGAGGCTGGATTCTCTCCACGGTCTCGATCCGGAATTGGAACTGCTCCATTTAGCGTCCGATTACAGTAGATCGTCGCGTACTTATTCGCGCGGAACTCCTTTCCAATATCACGCGGAAACGATTGCGACTCCTTAATCTTATAGTGTCTTCCCCAGATACCGTTGCCGCTTCTGTCCCTTCGCTTCGAAGCAGAAAGGAAACCTGCTCCGTCACGAAAGAATTCATACAGGAGAAAAACCTTACAGCTGCGACCTTTGCGATTACAAGAGTCATCGCGGAGATAAGGTTACTGCCCACAAACTCACCACTCACAAGGTTTGTCGTTCGTTTACTCGCTGACTTTTTCGGTTGTGGGACGCCATTTTAACTGCCCGAGAGTCTATATAAAGTATTCAGTCGACGTCAAAGCATCTAGCGATGCTCCCAAACATCGCGGTTTGAAGCGTAAACGATCTATTTATGGAACGCATCAATTAATCACGGTGACTTCTGCTGGAACCGTTGTCTTGTTGAAGCGACTTTCCAAGCATGTCGAAACAGACACGAGCCGGGGCGCGTGATGTGAAAATATTATTTCCACGCGGAGCGTCATTCATCATAGACACCTGGGCAGCGACTCCGGAGAATGTGGGAACGCTCGAGCCTTATTACCGTCGGAGCGCTCGCGGAGATTTCGGCGTGATGTTCCCAGATCATAGTTCCCCGATCGTTGTACTAAAGCTGGTTCTTCTCCAGGTGGCCTCAGCCCCCGGTCTGCCGGGTTCACCATTGGGTGGACCGTTGAATCTTTTGGCCATCGCAAACTTCTCAGCGAACAACAATGACCAAAACGACTCGAATCACCATCATAACCAATCATCCCCTGCCATAATCTAAGACAGTCACTGGTGAGACACAACTTAACCAACGAACCAACCAACGACCCTATGTGATGGGACATAGACATTCCAACCACGGTACACAAGAAGCTTTAAGCCGTGGATTTAAGCAGCATTCCAAGCGATTTTCCATTGAATGATAGTTATGACATATAATGTGAGACAATCAAACCGTACGTTCGACCGACCGCCTCGAACCTTTTCCATTCTCTAGTTCAGCGAAGAAGCCGAGCAAGCCATAACGAAACGTTTTGTGACCCCTCCTTCCTCTCGGTTTCCCAATCGATCAGCTACCGATCTATAAGACCGGTGTTCATCGCAATCATTTCCAAACAAAACTCAAAGACCTGACCTCTAAATTCATAATCAGGAACGAGACTTTCAACTCCCCCGTAGAACCCCTATTTTTACATGTACCCTCTGTATATAAGCCCATACCCTAACCTTGATCCTAATAATACATGAAAATCGACAGTGTGTCTGCTCTTTCGTTTGCTTGTGTGCATGCTTGTGCTTATTGTGTTCTTGAGCCAGTCATCGGATTTCTATGTTTCGGCGAATTTCATGCCCTGCCATCGGGAAGTTTTCCGGCCTGGAAGACTGTGCTGGCACGCTTCGGATGTGCCTGATTCTGTTCTCCCTTTCGTGGAAAATCGTGCTGTCTATCTGGGCGACTGCTCTCCCACTAACAGTGAAGTTTGAATGTACCGAATAAGCTCTGGACTCGCACGCCGTTGAATGGGATGAGAAAACATCTGCGAAGTGACGGGGATAGCGAGGTCGGACTCCGTGAATTCCATGAGGAGCTTAAGCCGTGGATGAATGAGGGTTCAATTGGCCGCGTCGACCGGTGCGCTGGGTCGCAGAAATCATCTGCGAATACGCTCATCGCGTCCGAGCGATCACCAGCGGCCGCGAGCTTGGGCAGCTCTCGCGGGGAACGAGTCTCGAACATCCTATGATATCTCGAGGCGGGATGTGTTGCGAAAAAGCAAAATGCTCTCCCTCGTAGCTCGAGTTGATCGGATTCGGGACTTCGGAATTCGAGTCGGGAGCTCTCCGCGTCCACGGCTCTCACTTTCGTTCCGAGGAAGACGCCGGGCGTTCAGAAGCGGACTCGTTACGGCCCTGTCGGGTCTGGAATATGAATGAATCTATGAGTGATATTGGAGAGATGCAACAGGGCGGGGGATCCCTTGAGGCGACGAGCTGAATTATCGGGATTTTCCTCGTCGTGAATGTTGGCCAGTCTTCGCCCTACAATGTTGCCGCTTCTCCAAGTCTCGATCACTGGGCTCTTCCCGCTGCATTCATTCCCTTTTCCCCTCCCTCTCCCGCCGCGGTGCCTGTGAAGTCCTGCGTATATCTAGAATTCATCGGGAATGCTCGGCCGACTTATCGAGCTGTGACCTCTCGATGACGATGATGTTCAAGTCCGCCTTGAGGTAGCTAGCTGCTCGTCAGATCCATGATCAGAAATCAGAATCTGTGAAGGGACATTCAAAGAGTCAATGTATGAGAGACCTTAAATACCTTAAAATTCTATCACACATGCAAGTACATGACCACGTGGAAGCGATGCTTAGCTGTGAGTGCGTGTATGAATAATGAGCGGCATGAGCCGAAACCAATGAATATTATTCCTCCGGAGCAGCAGGAGTTTTTGACCACTGGCATTGAATAATCTGTATCCCGTGACGTTGAAAAGGTTCTGCCCGTATTGCAGGTCGACTTGCCCACAACTCGAATGATTTACAGTTAGTTTGATCTTTGCATTACAAATTGGATTCCACAATCTCGAGGGGGCGATATGAATGAGCTTTGGTCGAGATTTGTTCTCTGAGTTCGAGTAATTCATTTACTTTGCATCGATTCCGGAAGAACAAATCTCCTGTCATCCCTGGCTCGCGGTTTCTAGACCCACATTCCATGTTCAGTGTTTCTGCTGTGGGGCTTCCAGCCCGAATCTGGAGAATCCAACTGCCACTATACATCTGTTAGATGCCTTAGATACTATGGACGGATTGAAATACTGTAAGGAACGCCGATCGGTTTGAATTAAGAATCGCGTCTTGTATGTTCTCAGTGCGAACCTTTGCGATGACGATGCAGAAGATTATAGAATGAAGCACGGCGGATGTTATCGATTCGGAGCGACATGATTCCGTGCTCTGTACATTATCCTCATTAAAAACCACCACCGAACATATGAATGTCTTCCCCGCTAGCAGGGAAAGCATTAGGATCGGGGAGATGTGATCTGGCTCTCTCGATGAAAAATTGCTAACGACGGGTTGTGTGAATTGGTTGTGCTTGACGATATGTCGATGACGCTGAAAACGCGGTATGATAATGAAACATATGTTGTGCCTCGGATGAGCATTTATTTTCGACGAGATAGGTATTTCCAATGTTGACCAAACTGCGTAGAACGAGCTCCCCGAATTTCTCCCACCGGGTATCTAGGTAATCTGCCGCTTCACTGTTTAAAACCATATCTGATGTCAGGTAAGCACTGAATGAATAAATTCTGGAAACGATGCGCTGTCTCTTTTCGTTCTTCGTATTCACCGCATGTTGTGCGAATGAATTTGACGACTACATATTTCTGAGCGGTGGCAGACTCTGTCTGACCCCGCGAGGTCCCTATAGCAGTCGAGACTCGAGAGAGCTTCGCTTTTCATGACCTATGAATCGCCGATCTTCTCGGTTCTGCTGTGAGGGCTGATCTTCATCCTTCGCCAGATGTCGCAGAGAATAGTGGTAGAAGCATCTTGATGCAGACTTTCCTCAGGAAAGAGCTAACCCTCGAAGCCCCAGGTATATTTCCCGAGAATCCGGGTTATTTTCTCCAGGTGGTTCCACATGAGTCGAAGGAGTCGAGGTTCTCACGGATCCCGTCGCGGCTTCCTCTGACTGAGATAGGTCGGAAGTGGATGGGTTGAGCCTGTGAAGGCTCTGCGAAATCGAAAAAGAAGTATGCGCGTGTATCGCCAACGTCAGCAAACGAGCACAGATTCCGCGATGGAGGCTCCCTCGAGTATTCACAATCGAGATGTTTCCACCAGGCCTCTCGACACTCCCCGCAATCTTCCATTGCTGTCTTTTTTTGGGTCAGGCGATGGCGCTGCTAGGGACGAGGTTCTTCACTCGTGACTATCTCTGTTATCCACGTCCATTCAATGCTCATGATGATCAACAGTGGACCTCGGTAGGAAAACCTGGAGTCAACACATCGGAACTCCTCCGGAGATTGCCGAAGAATGATCCGCCCGAGGCTCTGAATCATGAAGGCCGCGTTCAGCTCTACTTTTCGGAGAAGTTCCGCCACTCGCTTATCGCAACTGGATCGGGCACTAAACTGAGTGTGGGATCACCGAGATCAGGGAAAGAGTCCTTCTAGCGGCAATCCACCGGCCTGTTCTGCCTTCTCTGCCTGTATTCAGAGCTGATTCCGGTGTAAATAGGTGCCTTTTGCCTGCCTCTTCCTCGATCTCTCAGTGCCTTAACTTCGCAGCTCTAGATCACTTCATCACTCGTTACGATTCGTAAGATTGGAAATGGGTTTCGAATGCAGCCGCTACACTCTCCTCGAGAAATTATTCCGGTTCCGAAGATGCGGTGACACCCTCATTCAAAGCTTCCTTAAGTGGGTGACACGCGTCAGACCTACACCTGTGAGATGATGGATTCAACCGGGGAAACGATCGAAACCGATGGATCTTCTCTCATAGAGCAGCGATGTTTTATTCAGAGGCAACGCGTGTGTCGCATTCTCGCCAGACATACCATAGAGCTGCTCTTCAACGATTTAAGCAGATAATTAATTTGAGAGCGGTCATAAATCATGATTAGGGCTGGGTATATTTCGTGGTGCTCGCAGAATTACCGGGAACCGCGATTTCCTTCACTTCCTGGCGATCTCCGTGAATTCAGTAGCTTCCCAACACACGGATATGATCATTCATTGACTGAGTTTCCTCGAGGATAGACAGATGAGACAACACCCCGGCCTCGCTATCGACTCCAGGGACGCCGCCGAAGTCGTAGCAGCTCTGATTCTCAATTCTCCGAGACCTTACTGGCACGTACTTTGAAAATGAAGACTCGAGACTCCTGGGAGGCAGACCTGTTCCCCGCGGATTTCGATGAAATACGGCGATTTCCGAGAACCCCGACCGGGTTTCGCGCTTTCTGCGGTTTCAAGCCGTCGTCGCGAATGATCCGCTCTAGCGTCTTTTCCGCGAGAAATATCATGCCCCAATCGGGATATGAATGTTACCTAGATATTCCACGGAGTTTCAGTCAGCTCGCCGTCCATGTGAATCTTCGAGGGCGGATGCGACGATCAATGATCCTATTCCTTTTCTTAATGCTTCCGGAGTGATGGGAGTTCTCCATTACCCATCGTTCGCATTCCCCATGTTCCTCGAAGAGCTATCAGAAATACCGCACTCCTGGAGTAGGCACCGGATTCGCAGGAGTCCCGAATAGCGACAGGTCGCCCACTAATGCTCTAAGGGAAGATCGATTTGTGAACGAATTGAATCCAGACAACGAGACGCTTTTCGCGAAATTCGCGTCCAACTAAAGCCATAATATTCGATCGGGGAAGGCTTCATCGGAAAAGTACAGCGAGTATAGAGGGGAGTAATTGCTCGGACCTTATGAACTTTGTCGTTCACTGAGAGGTCATTGGCATCCTCTCCGGGCTGCCCATCTCGCCATTGAGCTCCGCTCACAAAGCTCTCTCATTAAGGAATCCTTCAATCTGGACGTCTCTTCGATTTTCGGAGCGGACGTCATCCATATGATGTCACAATTCGTGAATTATGTTGCTATAGCACCGCCTCGACAAACGCGATCATTCGCTGATAAGCACGCTGTTCATCCTATCACCTCGTGAGCTACTTTATCAGGGGACGATAAACATTATTTCGCCTGATAAAATCGGAGCACCGCAATCAAGGGCTAGGCGGGAGAGTGGTAATTTGTATTTTGATCACCTGGCTTTCGCTAGAAGAGATACATTCATATGACATGCTCGACTCTCATTTTATCGTCCATTCGTGACGTTCAGGATCAGATACAGCTAATTGTGAGTTGTCGACGAGACCACATCGGAGGAAGGAAGTGAGAGGGTCCGGATCAGTTGCGGATTTCAATGTTCAGAATGTGGGGGGTTCCATTCTCGCGAGAGTTCGTTTAGCCGGAAGCCCATGAGCGCCCAATTTGTACGTGGTGCGGGCAAGAGGAGAAGCCTCATGGATACATGGATGATGAGTGCGACGATCCTCATTGAACGGTCTTGATAAAGTTGAGTTATGGGGAGTGCTTTCGCCGTCATTAGAATCCGCTCTGTGACGAAGATGATCTTGATTACACTCCGCACAGATGCTGTCAAATGCTAGCCGACAGCTGGAGACCCCTGCTCTGAACATGCTCGAATGATGAGCCTCCTGAAACGCCGTGCCATCGACAGCCCGATTCCACCCGAGGTAAAACATGTGAAACCATATGGACGGCCGAGCGCTGCCCGAGAATCATGTCGTAGGTGTCATTTCGAGACTGAACTACAAGTGTTCATTCAGTGGACTTAGTAGGTGTTACCAGCCTATCATTTGATCAAAGTAGGGTGAGAAGAATGTCCTGGAAAAGCTCATCTTGCTGATCGGGGTCTGATTCCCGAAATTCTAAACTTCATTAGAGCCCCCTATCAGGACTCCGGGGAGATTCGAATATTGCGCTTGAACGACATCACGCGGATCTCACGCGATGAGAGGATTTCATCTCCACAGATATGGAAAAAAACTCGGTCTGTCCTTCTCGATAATTTCGTTTTATTAGCCTGGATTATTTCAGATGTTACACCGTAGTATCTCAATATCGCCCACTTCCGTAGGAAAACCTCATCAACAAACAGGAGGGTATACGCGCATCACTGCTCTGACGTACTTTCGTCGGCTCGCGAAGGAGGAATTACACAAGGGCACGGCATGAATGACAAACGCACAAACTGTTTCAAATCTTCGTTGGTGCCTTCGTATTCACGCAATACACGATGTGTCAGAACGAGACGCGACATGATTCTTCTGGGGATAGACGCAGGCCGATGGATGAGAATCTCTTTTCGAGGACACTCCGTCACGTCACCGAAGCTTAGCCAAATCCTTCGATTGAAGCATTGCACACACACCTGAAACTCTGAATAATTTATGAGCGGAAATTCATTCCAGTAGTGGTCATTATTCCTTGCGCGAGCCTCGAAAACAATCAGAAGCAGCAAAGACGAAAGCGTATCCAAGCACCATCTGATCGACCCGCATCAATTTCCACTCCTTATGTCGGCACGGACCAACGCGCCAGGGGTTCGACTCGGGGTGGATTTCTCAGGAATTGGCGAGGGTGTAGGCGAGAAATGGCGCCAAATGAGACTCGAGTCATGCGATCCGATTCCATAGGGCTTCTCGATGGGAATCCTAGGCTCTCTCGAAGAGAGTTTCTGCTCCGCGATGAATCTGGAAAATGAAGGCGAATCTATGTCTCCTCTCGCTAGGAATCCTCCCTCTTGTCATCTCATGTTGGATGATCCCCTCTGAGATGCGTTCACGTCGCCGGAACCGGAATCCCCTCAGCCTCCGCACCAGCAAAGCATTCGACATTCTCGAGACCCTGTCGACTCGATTGAGTCAGTAGTGAAAAGCGGCAGCCGCGTACTCCTTTGGGAACGAGCGACTCGATTCCAGCGTATACGAAAAAAATCACGGGCACTCCGCTGTGATACGCAAAGGATCCGCAACCGAACCTCTACCGAACAAGTTCATCGAACCTCGCCACTCATGTGACGCTCACTCAAGTTTGAGCCAGGCTACCGCAAGTTGCCAACGGTAACGTTCGACTGCGACTGAAACACTGAGTCACGGCGAGGCTCACTGACCCGGCCTTGCGGGACTGAATCCATCGCTTCACGAAGTGTGAGGACGTCTAAAACTAGGAACACGCGAGAGACACGGCGAGTAGCCGCGTACTCCATGCCGCATGTCCGATGCTTGTCCGAAGAAACGACGCGTTGGTTCGCGGCATCATCCAAACCACGTTTCGCTGGTGATCGACTCACTACGGAAGCGAAATTTCTAGGCAAACTGACAGAGTTTTCGCGGGACCACTGAAATAGCTCCGTTTGGGCGATTCCCCCCGAGAATTTCACAACCGCCACTCAACACTAGTTGCGTCCGAAAATCCAGCGGCAGCACTAGGGCTAAGCTGGGGTGCGACGACGCCGTGGCATAGGCGAGATGGTCGCCAGGGAGAACGCTGGTTCCGAAATCTTTCCACCGCTGAAATCCACGGTCACTTACCAATACAGAGCACACTTCGACGATGAACACGCTATAACAAACATATACAGCGAAGATTGACCGTTGCGCCCAATTTTACGCGGGCCGACTATACTGTACGCATCTGGCCGATTCAAAATGGTACAATGATGGCGTCCTCTGAACAGCGAAGTGGGTGAGAGGGTAAATTCCTTTCCTATCTGAACGACGACCGCGATGCTACTGTCATGGCCGCTGAGGCTGATTGGTGCCGCTTGCTCAGGCTTTCGCTTGCCGACAATATCATGGCCTCGGTCCCCGCCGTTCTCAAGTTCAGCTAAGGATACGGATGGAGACGCGGAGACAGTGTTCGATTGGAATGTCGATCCACATGAAATATATTATGAATCATTCATCCAACAGGAACCAGTATATGAACGATGCCGACGACCGAGTGAAATGTACGGAAGATGGCGCCTCTCGCCGCTTTGCGGACGAATGATCGTCCGAAAATCTCTGCCTAGCCGTTGTCACAGCTCAAACTCCGGATACAACCGAGAAGATCAGCTCTGGCATTCCGCATCACCGGACGTCGTTCTCACTGAATTCTCCTTCCAAAGATCTTCCAATTTTACATGATAAGATTTCAATATTACGGCGGAGAGGTGTTCCGTGCGAAAGCAAGACCGGAAGAACTAGAACGGGAGTTCTTGACAGTGATTGTCAACCTCATATGCGTATAGAGCGCCCCGATTCGCTGACGGTATCGCTGAGAGCTTCCTCGACCCCCTGGCCGAGACTCAGCATCCTGTAGCAGAACAAGAGGAATATTTCCGAGAAAGAGCTCACCTAGTGGAAGACTTCAGGGAAATGCACGCCGTGCCAATGCACCATCATGTTACCCCATTGAGCAGACGGGGTGCTAAGAACGATGAGATCACCGTGTCCTATCCAGCAACCAACCGGCAGCGACCGCCGTGTCTGAGCGTTTGGCTCTCTTCGCACTCAACTTGGCTCCCACGCTAACCCTAGCCGGGCGCCACATTCCGCCGTCGACCGGCGCTCGGTGGGACGTCTTTGCTACTTTCTTGGTACTTTTTGTTCCTCTCCCACCCACTTTCCATTCCGGTAACCTGTGGCTGATATTTTCTTCGAGGACAGCTAAAGTTTCATTCCATCCCCTGGCGTCCAGGGACGGAAATACAGCCACAGAGCCCCGGCTTTAGCTCTGGCGGGCACGAAGAGCGTCAGCGTTCAGCATGTCTTCGTTGGGTGCATGCAGGGACGTATAAGGGAAACATATTCCTACCAGAGAAGAAGGCGCCCGAACGATCTATGATCTTCGATTCATTGACCCTAAATCCCTGCAATAAGGAAAGAGTTGATGGGCGCCGCGATGATTGAATATATCGATTGACATTTCTCAGAACTCCCGGATTCCCCCCGCAAAAACTTGTCGAAGGGGCATTCTGCGAGTCTGTACACCGGTGCGTACGGATCGGGGGCTGAAACGCTCCCCGCGCCTATGAGTTTTCGGCAGTGAAGTCCCGGTACCATGGTACCGATGCAATCGTATCATGACTGCGCCGCCTTGTTCCAAGAGCTCCTCGGGCCGCGCCCGAGAGTACAGAGGCGGCTTTGCTCCGATAGGATTCGGGACATGTGAGAATCGACGTGCTGATCGATCTCGGTGAATGAATCTTTTCCTGTTGTCGTCCCTTCCAAGTATAGCGTCTTCGTCGTCGCTTTCACCACCTCAACTCAGAAATGATGCTTCGAGATCATGCCATATGGAAAGTCCGAGGCCCAAGGAAATCCGCCGCTTATGCAAACCTGCTGCATTTGCCGTTCCATTCATCCAGGAATTGACGGGAGGAGATCGAGAAGAAAACGCGATGCTCCCCGGCGATTGCACCAGGGTCTTCGAGAGTTCTCTTCTGCATCACAAAAAGCCTCTGCGATTGAAGGAGACGCTACTTGTCACTATTCCCTTGTCCGATCCCAAATGAGGGTGAAATCAGTCTGTCGTTCAAGGTGATCTCGCTGCTCGATTCGATTGCTCCGTCCGCGCTCCTGCACAGAGTTGACGCCTCCTTCCTGGTCGATAATGATTTCATTGAATTGCCGAGAATAACAAAAGCTCCGATCCAGAAGTTCAGCCCGTACCGAATTCCGCCGCCCCCCGGCATCGGCCGCCCCAGTCTCGCATGGTGAGCCCGCTGGTAAAATCCGCCAATCATCCGTAAAGACTCCAATCAATCATCTCCTCCATGTCCCGCGATGAGCATGCCCGTCCTTTGGACTCTTGATTGAAATATGTAGAGTGGAGATACCGACGAACTCCGAGGATATCGATCGGAATATTCCGGAGTTCCTGGATCCCCCCGCGAAGACTACTCGGAAAGCATTGAAGTTCCCCATGAAAACGAGGCTTCGTTAGGATTCGAGATACGTGGGAATCGACGACCTGATCGATTCCAGACAATGAATCGGCGCTCGGGCAACCCGAGGGAGCATGTTCTTAAAGTCAGATTTCACTTCAGTCTGGTCCTCTGCTTGACAGGATTCCGACTCTCTCTCATTTCAAGGCCACCGCGGTCACCCCTCTCACGGTGAACGTCAGTCGCTCGCGCCCTCCAGGAATTGAGCGTTTCGATGTCCGGCAGAAGTACTGGATGCGTCCTCTTGGACTCTCAACGTGTAGACCCTCAACACGGACCACGTCACCTCCATGAGCGGAATCGTGCCCTTTGGGGGTCGGTTCCATAGCTTGATTCGAGATTGTTTCCCGGTGGAATGTCCGCTCAGGGATGGTGGCCCGGTGACATTCCTTTCTACCTCGTTTTGGCGCGAGAGGGCTTCCCGATGCGAAGTGGGTGCGTTTCGATAAGCTCCAGTCTTGCACGACCCAAGCGAAAGACGCCCGGTCGTCTCGTGCTGTCCCATTGACATCTTGCCGAACGTATCATTCATTTTCACTTTCCGCTCCGCGGCAAGGAGCTCCGGTGCACCCTAGCGACCGATCTCGACTCATCGTGAGAACAAGTTTCCACTTCCGACTAGTCGTGATGCTCAGAGCCGTCTCCAGCGATCCCACGTATTTTCCGTTGGCTTCAACTTGCCAGAAGAATTGAACTCTTCCCCCTGAAAGAGAGATTGTCTGCTCTCATGAATCGCTGCCGTGCGGAGAGCCATTCCGTCGATTACATGTCGACGACTTTACTGAGCCTTCAAGAATTACGATCGACCCCGAAATCGCTGCGCTCGATGCTTCTGTTCCTCCTAATCACGGGTCGGCATCTCTCGACATAACCCTGGATAGACTGTCGGGATCGTTCGAATTGCTGAGCCGATTATCGCGGCTCGATGGCATTTTGTCTCGGATTTATTCATGAGACGGATTACTGTATGAATTGTGATGCCTTCAAGTCCCTGATGGTCGAGTTCCCACGCTCTGTGAGCGTTTCATCCCATCTCCTGCCCTTACCCCCTTCGAGCACGATGGAGACGGGCCCGCTCTGCTCATCCGCTTTCAACATGGATCGGGAACGAAGACTCGATTACTTATCAATGTCCGCATGCCTCCCGTGAGGACGAGGCCAGCTTTCAACTTTGAGTTGGAGAGTCAAGACGGATTCACTCGTCCAGCTTATCCAGTCGGATAACTTCCCGAAGAATTCCAAGTACAAGATCTTCCGGCGGACGTTCCGTTCCCTTCCTCGGTCAGCCGCTTCTGATTATGTTTTGGAGTTCTACGCTGTCGGAAGCTCCTTCTTTCATTTTGATGGGACTAATGCAGCCCCTACCCGGAAGCGCTCACCGAGATCTACGAGCCCTCCTCGCAGAGCTCCGCGGTCAGCTGAATGTTCCAAGAGAAGTCACCGGAGTTTCGCCCTCGACGACCGGAAGAGCTGCGGCGCGGGAAGTCATTCTTGCTTCCTCCGAGACTAGGCGGCGGCTCTCAATCGGCTCAATCGCAATTTCCCAGAACTCGAGGCTCCCTCAGTCAGAGCTCACTCACAGATTATGGTCGGCTCGTCTCTAAGAGATCGATTCTTTCGTGCCGCGATTTGGCACGCCCTAAGCTCGTCGTACTTCGCCGTCCCAGGCGTCCTTACAAGGAGCATGGACGTCGACGCTCCTGAATGAGACTTTCGCGATGAACCTCGGCACCTTCCTAGTTGAAGGAAATTCGGTATCCCTTCTGACTATGAATCTCAAAGGATGGAAGGATACGAGTTCAGGATGAGCCCGGCTAAGCCCTCTGCGTGAGAGCTTCGGGAGGAAGAATCGGCCTGAAGCCCTCGGGAGAAGAAAGTGGACAGATGGAGGGGGACCGTCGCTTTAGTTCTCTGGCCTCGCTGAGGTTTCAGCAAATGCTTCGAAATTTATACATGTTGCGTCTGGATGAGTCTGCCCGAAGCCTTAAATCCCACGAATGAACCGGTGAGCAGTCTCAGCTCCTTTAATTTCGCAAATATCTGAAATCTACCATGAACGGGGCTTTCCCATTAAACGCACTGCTTCCAGGATATTCATGTCCCGCTTGGAGCCCCGTGCGCGGATCATCTGCTTTACCCCTTCTCTCCGAGACTCTAGGTCGGACGACCCGAATGCAGATGAATATCCACGATGGTCTGACGCCTCGCGGAGAAGGGACCCACTGAGCACCCCCGTTCTGATATAGCTCGATGTGTGATAGTTGATGGTCTTTCACGCCTGCCGACGATTCGCCGATCTGTTGAGATTAGGCTCTGCAAGAAACCGCATATTTCATGAAAAACCGCGGTTATTGACTGCGGTTATTCGCTGTCACCCATGGAGTCCTATCTTATAGTAAAACCCTGATTGCGGTCAATAACCGCGATAAGAAAGCCTAGTTGGGATGAACGAAGGCCATCCGAGATGAATCTGATGTTCCTCAGGTGGAGCCTCCCTCTTGAATTCCCTGGGAATCAGCAAACGAAGCGGTTCATCCGAGCCCTTTAGATATAAGAGCGAAGGGAGCAAAGGGCGATCAGCCACCGGTGATAGCCCCGGAGATCCTTAACGCGAGAAGGTCATCTATGTACAACGGCTGTTCCTCCACCAGGAGAGGTTCAGTTGAGATTTCACGTCGTATGTCTGACCGATCGACATCCTTGGCGGAATGGCCGCGAGTCGACCGCGCTTCAGACAGAGATCATCATCAGCCCCGCCACATTCTCCCCCGATAGTTTTTCCCACCGAATTACCCGTTCACGACGAGATCATATACGCCTGTCGTATTGACATGTTCGTCCCCTCCATTGGAGTACTTCATTCGACATACTTTCCGACGAAAAAAAAGCCTAGTCTCAAGCTTAGATCGAGGGCCCTGCTTTCGATAAGGCGGAATGCTATGTAGCCCATGTGGACGTTGAGTTTCGGAGAGATTTTAGGCTCCAAGCAGATCCGTTCCAGATCAGCTTCCTAGTTCTGTCGCTCGCTCGAAGCGGACTTCGAAGGGGCGCGATATTTCTCGGGCTCTTCACGCTTGGCCCGCAGCCGCCGCGAGCGCCGCCATCTTCTTCGAGAATACCTCCATGACACCGGTCGCGGGATCTCGTTGCTCGACTAGAGGCTGTGCGGCGGTTGTTTTCGCGCCAAACGCCGACGGACTGATGGCAGACGCTGCGTTTTGAGCCCGCCTCGAATATTTCCAGATTTAGTAAAACTCGGTGCTTCAATTTAGCGTTTGTTGCGTCTTGTGTAGTCTGAGTGTATGAAGTGACTTCTGTGCAGCGTCCGATATCTCGAGTCGAAGATGGGGGTCTCCAACGAAGACGATCAAGCTGTTCAAGAGCGCTTGAAGGCTGTTTGCGCATCCTTAAATATGGACAAGCAGAGTTCTCACGATGCACTCGAAGCTTTCAACGCGATTGCAGCCAACTACACACTCGAGGTAGGTGCACGGGATCTTAGCGAGCGTCGAATTGACGAGCCGAGACGCATGTCGTCCCGTTCAGGGCGTAGAGGACGTAGCGCTAAGGAACGGCTGATACACCTCGGTTCTGAGAAGAAAGCCGAAATCTTCTCTTCCCATCGACGTTTCGGAGGGGCTGTCAATTTTGCCGATCGACTTTTCCCGCTCGAAAGAGAACTCCACTCGGTGCTCTCCTTTTTGAGCAATCGCACTCTAACTGAGACTCATTTGTCCGACGCTAGGGCGACTGCCGTCATTGGCTCGCATGCAGTTTGTACGTGGCCTGTCGGGAGGGTACGATGCCCACGGTGGCATCAACTTCGAATCTTCAGGGCAACTGTGTCTCTCTGAGAGGGCTTCTGTCAGCCTGTGAACTCGAGTAAGTACCTGCGGTTGGGTTCAAACGTTGATTCACCAATCAGCGATCAGAAATATGCCAGTTTCGTATCCGTGTGACAGGCCCGGTTCTCCAGGCGTCTCCGATACGATGCTCCAACACCGCATGTATAGGAGAGGAGGAGGAAATCTCATGGGAAGAAATTGTCGCTTTGCAGTCTCTTGGAGTTCTTTCGGAAAATGGAGAAGTGGGCTGCCATGACGAAGCTGGACATGGGCCGAAGACTCACAGACCTCAAGGATTCCTTCTACGTCACCACAATCATGTTCTCCAAGTTTCACCAAGTTTTCGTCGAGCTCTTCACCGGATTCGAGCAAGACCAGAGCAATATGAATCGAGCGCGTCGGTACCGGAGGGGTCCGACGTCAGTTTCAGACATTTATCGGCTGTGTTGGTTACTTTATATCTCACTGAAGAGTAACGAGAAGATAAGGATTAACACCGGCACCGTTCCCTGCTTCCACCTGCTACTGTGCTGTCTCGATTTTGTGTACGTTTCGTGCGTGGTAGCAGGTCGTACCGATCTCTTCAATCAGGATTTCTATCAAGGTGAGCTCGCGTCCGTCCCGGCTCCGGAGCGTGGCACCACGGTCACGGAGCGGATAAACGATTCTTGCGGTCCTTTCCGTCGAGTTTCCCGCGAAGTATGGATGAGGAGAAATATCTCGATTGCAGAGCAACTCGGCAAGTGCGAAGCTGCGGGTGTCGAATTGAAGGACATCGGTATCCTCCGTTCCCTCTGTGAGAAGCATAAGGGGGAGCTGTCTGAGGCGAATGTTTTCCGTGTGCACTACCTCCAGCGACCGGTCAAGGAGCTGATCGCCATGGGAACACTCAAAGGGAGCACGGATCCTCTGAGTCTGGCGATCGAATTCAAGGACGTCGAGGTCACAATCAAATGTGAGTCATCCCTCCCGTTGGTGTATTTTGGGAATATAGGGTCGTTTTCCTTATTCGAAACATCATCATCACTACATAAATTCCTCTCTCTCATCAGCATTGAAGCAGTCTCATGAGATGACTGTGCTCCGCGGTGGGGAGCTAGACGAGCAGATCTTCTTGGCGGAGGACGCTTGCCAGAAGATCGGTATCGAGCCCGTTTCCCAGTCGGAAGCCCACGATACCCTCTGCAGGTCGCTCTCTGAACATGTCAAGAAACAGCGAACCATCGGGCTTCAAACACCCTTGACAGGCCGCGGACTGTTGGTCAACCGCGAACCAGGCATCAATCTCAGCCCTGTATCGACGGCAACACAAGGCGCTTCGAAACTTCACAGCCTTCTGGCCGGACGGAACCACATGCCGTCGGAATCATTAAGTCAAATGCTAGCACAAATTATACCCAATCCGGCCGAGCGCATAGATCAGACCATCAAAGAAATGGGAGAACTCTTCTGCACAGCTTACGCTAACCGAGTGAGTATTCAGTCGATCACCAACTGTCATTTTGAAAGCGTCTAAATCCCTTCGCCTGGGGCTCTCAGGGTCGTAGGATCTGAGGGTACGTCTGATCGACAAGAAATAATTCCGTGGAATTTTCCTCTCAGGAGGACGACGCCGAAGCGCCAACCAACCCGGATCTTTTCGATTTCGCGAAGAAACGACTACAGCTGGGCGAAGCTCTTTTCTACACGATTCTCGAGTCGATAATCACCTTGGAACAGAATCCCCAGCGGACTCTGAACAACTTCAGTCTCTCGCTGCGACAGGAACAGTTTCAGAAGTCGTTGTTCGCGAGCTGTCTCGAGATCGTCATGTACTCGTACAACTCCCAGGAAACACTGTTCCCCTGGATTCTGAACATTTTCGGCCTCAAGGGATACCATTACTATCGGATAATAGAGCCCATGATCCGGGCTGAGGTCCGCCTCTCGAGGGAGGTTGTAAAGCACTTCAACAAGGTGAGCTCCTCATCCGACGCGGAGACATTCAACATCTTTCTTTCTTGCGCAACTTCCGAATCTGCTTCCAAAGCTCGCCTTTCAGAACTTGAATTTATTTTCTCTTCACAGATCGAGGAACAGATTTTCGAGAGCATCGCCTGGCGGTCGGACTCCCCCGTCTGGGAGCAGGTCGGTGTAAAGACAGTCCCGCAGGCTCAGCAAGCTTTGCTACCGAGTCAGTTGCAGAACGCAGAAAGTCGACCCGGTGAGTTTCTGGGAGCTCATCTTCCTCGTTGGATGCCTGCTCCATAATTATGTGTTCAGGAGTTTCGAAAGCTCGGATGGAGTGGAATAACAATTGGGCTAAATGTTTGGTGTGTCTGTGCGTGTGCGTGGGTTTTGAGTTTTGCTTGCCTCTAGAAGTGTACCGGCTTATCCCAAAAGTGGATTCGGCTCAGGCTTCACCCTCGGCGAATAGCGTAGCTCGTAGGAAACTCTTTGGCACCGGCGAAAATAACGGAGGTAACCGAGGTGTGAGGGTGTGATGTGATTCTTGTGGAAGAGCTGAATGTTCCCTCTACCGGCGCTATCAAGAGGGAGGATAGTCAAGAATTCCTGTTTTCCAGTTGCAGCTGCTCCTCTCCGTCTAGTGGTAACGCCGGGTGGACAAGTCATGGAGATGATCTCAACGTCGCCTGAGCCGCCGGCTCCCGCCGATGCTGTGAGAGGGAGCTGGGGACTGTTCTTCAGGAAAGTTTATCATCTCGCCTCTGTCAGGCTTCGCCACCTGTGCAATGGACTCCGAATTACCGATGAACACCTGACAAAAGCATGGACCATGTTGGAGCACGTGCTCATTAACGAGACCACAATTTTGAAAGATCGTCATCTCGACCAGATTATCCTCTCATGCGTGTACGCGCTCTGTAAGCTCTTCAAGCTGAACAAGAAGTTCTCCGACATCACTCAATGCTACAGGTACGGGCAGACCAAAGGACAATGAGATCTCAACCAAAGAGGGACCTAAACTCTTTCGGACTCTGCGAGAACTAAGCCGTGGGACTTCGCGAGCGTTTTCTCGATCGAAAGCAACGCGAGCAATCGGTGGTCTTCGCGTTTTTGACAGCATTGATCGATTTCTTGTTTTCAGGAGTCAACCGAACACGCAGAATCAAGTTTACCGTAGCGTCCTCATCCAGTCTGCGGTCGAAGCGCCCGCCGACGGCAACGGAGAAGCTCAGGACGAACAGCGGAGCGATATAATCACGTTCTACAATAAGATATTCGTCCCTCGGGTGCATCCGTTCTTGGCCCGCTTCAGAGACGACTCGGCTCCTAATCCACTCCTGAGCCCCCTGCCGAGAATAAACTCCGGGCTGCAGTCGCCCAAGCCGTTGAAAGTTGCTACCGACATGAAAGTTTTCGTCAGTCCTTACAAAGGCAACATCCCAAGTACTCACAATGCGAAAACCTTCCGCATCCAGCAGAGTCCAGCTAAGGTAATTCGAATGGAATACATAGACCAGTCATAATTTAAGCGAGATACGGCCGCTAGACTTCCTCCAGCTTTTTTGCGATATCGAAGCTCCAATTATGACTTGCAGGACCTCACCGAGATCAATAGAATGGTTCAGCGGAAATCCGAGGAAATGAACGCCGTACGGGCTAGCAAGAGAGCACTGGATATGGATGGAGACGAGCCCGAAAGACCGAATCGACTTCAGAAGAAGCTCCAGTCAATGTTCGTGGCGACGGGGTAGACATTTCGAACTCTTCAACAAGATTCTGAATCGTTATCATGGGTATCTTGAATATACTATCTACGACAATCGAGGAATAAATAGCTTCACCGCGACATCCAGCGTGGTAATCTGTCCGAAGACGATGTTTTTTTTATTCGTCTCATCTCAGTTTATATATGTATTTAATGGTATGTGTAATGTATGTATATATATATATGTATGTATAGTGAGCGTCTGAACCATCTCCACCTCTCCCTGCACATTGAAATCTTCGGATTGCATCTTCTCATGGGAGTTAGCATCAATATGACCAGGATGGAATTTGATGAGCATCACCGGGTGAGGAATGGAGGTTACGGTTATCTTACTCGACTCGTCTGCTCAATGGCTTCGACTCCGTCAGTGACATGGGATCATGAAGCTCGAAAGTCGCGAGAAAGACCTCTTTCACACACTTCGTCATTTGACCCTGGAAATCGCCGCTAAGGTGACACAGATCTCTTCTGCGGAATTCCTGTCCCTAGTCGAGCCCTGTAGATCGGAAAGGCGAGCTGAGATACCGGATAGTTCATTCATGTAGATGTTTGTCGAAGCCCCCCAGTTCAAGCCGTCTATGCCCATGAATCCCGGTTTTGAGATCCGGGGAGATAGTCAGGAAGAATTTTTTCCCCGCTGGTCACTCCGTCCATCATTACCAACCATGAGCAGTTCTTCGATCGTGAAGGCGCTCGTCTCTCCTCGTCTCACTTGGAACCGTCGAGGGTCGGGGCTGCAACCTCAGCCAAGCGACCTCGATCAGGCAGCCGCGAAATCGTCTCGGGAATCGGTGCCGGGTCCCATATTCATGTCATACTCTGACTCTATCAGGAACATCAAGCTTGACGAGGCTTTCGATGGCCGGACTTCGAGAATCTCAAGATTCACTTCTCGTTTCCCTCAGAGACGAGACTCTCGATCAATGAGCGATCCCCGGAGAAGACGTTTCCAAGATAAATAATTGTTCCAGACTGCCGGAGGAATATTCTTTGGAGACCCGAGTGCTTCCCTCTTTCATCGCCACGCCTCTGAGCGAAGACGGACGAAGACCTCTACGAAACCTGCGAGGAGCTGGGCATGATCGCGTTTCTCAAAGAAGGGGAAGGGCACAACGACCAGTGGACCATGAACGCATTCCAATGGAATTAGTTGCTTCGTCTCCGCGCCCAGCAATCAGTCCTATTTATGCTCTAACTCTGTTGATAAGGAGAGGGATCCCGAATCGCTGATTGCGATACTAGCCGCACAGGATGGAGTACCTTTGAAGACCGCCGCGAGTTCTGAGGTCCTAAGAACTCTTTCCGAAGACGTCACTGGCAAGTTCATGCGCGCCTCATCGAGACCCATCGGAGCCATCGTGGTGGCTGGAGCCGGGAAGGCGCGCGATGAAGCGCGAGCATTCAAAGAGGGATATCAAAGTTGAGGAGGCTCGTTCGCGATCTCATTCGACGAGGCATCCGCTGTGAACTCCCCTAACCGTTCTCTGAGCGTGAATCTGCGGGCCGAGGGCTCGTATCGAAATGATTTTACGGCGAGAGAAGATACACACCTCGGTCTCTTCAAGCTTACCAATCGAGCCATCACCGCCAATCTCATTGGTGCATCGATACGGAGTCGGCTGGAGAGCTTCGGCGTTAGAATCTTTAAACACGGCATTGTCTATCAAGTGCTTTGATAAATTCGAGGCAAATCCCCAAACCTATCGAGCGCAGCGGGCCGAGGAACGACCAGCTGCCCCAACTGACAGCGTCGCCGGAACACAACGCGAAACGCGCTGGCATAATTCTCGACACGAAAATCGTTCTTGAGGATTTCGATGAGCTGGTCATGAACAAGGCTGCTCCAGTCGAGCTCCATAATACTCTCTCCTTATTGCACGCATCCGAAACCGGCATTACTTGCTCCTGTTTCCGAGGCCATCCTGGCTCATGCTTACCGGATCTTAGCGATACCCATCGACAGGCTGCATCGATCAGATACTTATCTCTGGACCGCATTCAATTCCGCCGTCTCGTGCGAGATTTCGGAAGGGAGAACTCTTTTATCTGCGCTCTTGCAATGCTTGCTGGACTCGATATAAGGCTATGCTCCAGAGAAATCGCTGGTATAACGTCGAAACTCGGAAAAAGAGCGGCTGGACCTAATTCTGTTAATCTTGGGAGATACATTGCGCCCGAAGCTGATATTGTCGAAAACGGAAGGGAAGAGGAGGCTGAACCAATAGGTTTCGGCAGAGGATTCACGCCGTCGACGGTGCTGCTCCGCCGTGGGGAATCTCTGCCACTCCTACAGCCGACCACAGCGAGGCTTCGCTCGGAGATTCAACTGCTCGGAGCCGATCACGGCCGAGGAAAACTCTTCACTCATTGCTTGCGAGAGCTTTCAACGCTGCAGCCGGCCTCCGCTCAACCAGAGAGAGATTCTAGTATTATGAACTCCCTCGGCAGGAAAACTCGAGCCTCCCTCGCGCCAGCATCCATCGATAGTTCGCGTTCATATCTCAGGAAGAGGGAATCTCAAAGCACGCGGACCGATTCGGAATAGAATGAATACAACAACCAAAAGACACGAGTTCTATCATCGATAGACTCAGAGTGGTGTCTGTGTTCGAACCGGTGGCCCATGAGATTTCTTTTTTTCCCGCGGGACTCTTCGGGAATTCCCGAGAATTCGGATCCTCGATAATCGGCAGGCTTGTGACGGGCGAGGCGAGAGCGAAATGCGTCGGCGATGATACCATCAAGGGTGACGCAGTCCCTTTGAACGATTTGGCGGAAAGAGAAAAATCGCCTCGATCCTCTCCACTAGAAATTGCACAATGCTGGCACGCAGGGGAAGAGAATCGGCTGTCAACGAGGAACGCGATCGCTTCTGTCCCGATTCGAGGTGAGGGAATTAGAGAGGGTTAGAGAGAACCTTGAGGAATCATGAATACGACCGCGGTCTCAAGTGTTTGGGTTTCACCTGACGCTGGTCGTCCTCGACCAGAATGAACTCCATGAGAGAAGATAACATGCAGGACAGCTGCCAGAACGTGTCTCTCCTACCTCACGGTAGGTTCTCGAATACGGCCGCTCCTATACTGACGGAGGTCTCAGCAATTCAAGTTTGCTCTCCGTCAGGAATTGAAAAGTAGAAATGGGTTATCGCCTGAACGAATGGGTTATCGCTTATCCGACGGTCAATATCATCGCTCGTTCTCGGAGAGCTACCACGGTAGCGACTTTAGGAAGCAACAGAGAGGGAACCAGGAGAAACATGGGATCTTGATGGATGATTCAGGGTCTCCTGTTCATCTATCTGCTCGAAAGACATTCCATTCTTTCGGAGCCTCAGCTTGTCCGGTGAAATCGAGATCTCCGGACCTATGACAGA
Organism: Galendromus occidentalis; assembly: GCF_000255335.2. Classification (NCBI taxonomy): domain Eukaryota; kingdom Metazoa; phylum Arthropoda; class Arachnida; order Mesostigmata; family Phytoseiidae; genus Galendromus; species Galendromus occidentalis. The sequence continues at coordinate 292,531 of NW_003805456.1, forward strand.
AGGTGATGATTCTGAGGACTGCTTAGAATCTCCGCAATGAAGCTCCGGGGACCTCCCCATCAGATCGTCGTTGGGTTCTGCGATGACTCTCGATTGACAGCTAGTGTTCAATAAGATGAAGATGATCGAGATGATTCGGACCCGCTCTCGAGATTCCATGATTTTTTTCGCCGAAACGGATGACCCATCCTGCCGGGAGCGTTCCTTCTGATGCTTCTATACTTCAACTTGGAGAGGATGGACCCCCAAGTAATCTCGCATCTCGGACTTGAATCCTCAAAACGGGCGGCTTTCCTTTTCCCCATCGATATCCAGGAGCATTTCGCTGTTCTTAAGCGAACTCTCGCAGGCACTTGTTCTAGAGACAATGCATGAGATCCTCTCCTTATTCTAGCATTTCCACCTACGATTCTTTCGAGGAGATTGTATTCGCAAATCACCTAGAATCGCTTCCCTTCCAAACCCGGAACCTATATCTAGTTCCGATTGCAACGACGCAGTCTGTCATGGTTTGATTACATACAGAGGGATCCGGGTCCGCGGGAGGAGAAACAAGGAAGTGGGAAATTAGCTTCCCGAATCTCATACAAGTTTTTTTCGCTGACGTCGCCACCGGGTCCGAAAGCTACGGCCTGAATCCCGGAAGTCGAGCATATAGACCGGAGTGGCCCTCAAGATACACATCGCAGTCTAGGCAAGGTTTCTCCCCAAGCGGACATGAGGAGGACTTGTGGCATCATCCGATCCTGACCCACGGGTCGAGATCTTTCAGCAAGACGTTCTGCTCCATTTTAGGATGACCCGGCTGTCCGGCCTCAAGCGCTTCGCGCGTACTCAATTGGAACGGATAGACGTGCAGCTTCCTCTTGCAACCTGGGAGAGAGTAGCTGATCCTGTGAAATTGAACGCGATCTTCACTGAAAGAGAATGGAAATTGGAATCCCCGGTCGCCAATCTGACCGAGGTACGTATCGAACGAGATTCCTTCGGATTCTACCGAATCGACGTCTCGATGACAAAATCTCTTGCTAAGAAAACAGATGGGAACTCTGCAGCCTCAGCAAGACTGGATTCACTGGTTCGCTTGCGATCCGCTCGACGACACTATGGTGGAAATCTTCTTCGAAAGATTCCAGACGGGTGTGGCCAAGGTCTGGATCCACCTGAGAATCCGAGGTCGTTCCCTTCGCCTGTTTCCGAAGTTCTACAAAGACAACAGCGAAGGTGAAAAAAATGCCGTCTTGATCTCTGCAGGCGCTAAATTGCTCCCCCGAGCACCTACGGATCGGGGGCTTGAGCTCCGTGGGCTATTCTTTCCTACCACCCTCAATTGTGAATTGACTCAAATCTCGCTTTGAGCAGGGCACGCATACAGCGCCGGGGGAATTCGTTTGGAGTGTAACGCGCCGTTCAGAAGATGGCGCGTTGCTTTCAACCTGATGATGGAGGATCCTGCCGCGGGGTAAACAGTTCACGTGCGTCTGGGTGCCCAGGTTGCCATGACAGGTCATACGATGGAGCTGCCGAAACAAGTCCGACCGTCTTTCCTGGCTCGAAGTTTCCTAAAAAAGGGAACGCTCGACGAAGCGAAGAATGAAATATCAAAGTGAGCTCGAGGAAACATGAGCTCATTTCGGAGATCGCATTCCTTTTTTCAGCATCAATTTGGAAATTTTCTTCCAGATGCTGCACCGAATGTCAAGCGATATGTCAGCCTAACTCACTGTTCTTTGAGATAATCATTGATGGCGAGCGACATGAGGGTATGCTGTTCGGGTCCCGTCTCAAGTTTTTCGGTAGTTCGAACATGCTGCGAAATGCTGAAGTACACGTCGGCTATGCTGTGGTGGGTGACTTGGCTTCGTGGATTCACAACATATGGACCCGAACTAAACGAGTCCTTCCCCCCTGAACGTTCCTCTGTTTAATTCCTTCCCGCCCTCCTCGCGAAGAATGGAACGACATTCACAGCGATCAAAGCAGATGAAAAAGGATACGGATACTACTCTGAGCCGGCGAATTACTTACGACCGATTCGTAAAACGAGATGGACATCGCACACACCGCCGACGCTCATTATAGAACTCGGTGAGCCGAATTCGATTTCGAGGAGAGCAGTTTCGACACAGATCCTCTACCGTGCCCGATGGTACTGACAATGCGAGGAGCAGCCTGGTTAAGGATGCCGGAGCAACGTCTCCTCTTATGAATTTTTCTCTTCCTAGACGGTCAGAAACACGAGCTCAGAATGAGCGCTCAGATTCCTCCCTATGAATTGGGTAGCCTCAA